>NW_026647330.1:0-22027 GCF_950295315.1 Erinaceus europaeus | reverse complement strand
AAATTCTGATAAAGAAACAGAGAGAGAGAGAAATAGAGAGAGAGAGAGGGAGAGATTATACCACACTAGAGCTTTCCTGGTGCCATGGTACTTCCATGTGATGCTGGGGCTTTGAAAAAAAAAAAAAAGCAAGGCAGGGGACTCCCCCCAGTTAGCTAGCTCTCGGGCCCACACAGTGAGACCTTTACGACTGTAGTAGAATAGTGGTTCCCACAACTTCTGGTCTCACAGACATCCTCCTGAATAGTCTTACAAAGTGTGTGGTCTGGAGGGTGGCACAGTGGATAAAGCACTAGACTTTTAAGCATGAGGTCCCAAGTTCAATCCCCAGTAGTACAGGTACCATAGTGTTGCTCTGGTTCTTTCTCTCACTTCTCCAATCTCTCTCATAAATAAATAAATAAAATCATAAAGAAAAAAAGCAAAGGACTGGAAACTCTGAAGAGTTCTAGTTTGGGTAGAGGTCAGACCTGATGATGTTCACTACTTGAGAAAGTAAAACTGGAAGTGAGGAGATATCAGTTCGATAAATATAACACAAAAGTTCATTATATGTGGACACAAATAACATGGATTTTGTTTGTTTGCTTGTTTAGAGAAAGTTAGTGAAAGAGACCACAGCATCTGTGGAGTGGTGGTGGTAGGGGGGATGGGCTAGAACCTGGGTCATGCACATGTCAAAGCAGCGCTGTCCAAGTGAGCTATTTCACAGACTCTCAAATAGCGTATGTCTTTTGAGAAATATTTCCCAGCCCCAGAAAAAGGTCATGATTAGAATAGTGTCCATGAGGCCAGAGGTGGCTCATCTCCCTCAAACTAGGGTTTGAGTCCCTGTCCACCAAATGGCAGAGCTGTACTGGAGTGGTGCTGCCAATCTCTTTATATATATATATATATATATATATATATATATATATATATATATATATATATTTAAATATTTAATTTATTTATTAATGAGAGTGATAGGAAGAGAGAGAGAAAGAATCAGCTATCACTCTGGTACATGTGTTGCCAGGGATTGAACTCAGGACCCCGTGCTTGAGAGTCCAACACTTTATCCACTGTGCCACCTCCTGGACCCTTATCTCTCTATCCCTACCTCTATTTCTCAAACTCTACCTAAAAAGAAAAAGTCTTCTAGATACCCAACCCCAGTGATAACCCTGGTGGAGGAAAAAGACAGTGCATCTTTGCAACTCTCTTTAGTGTCTTGCTTCATAGAGGAGAGCCAGGTATCAGCGTGTGGTTCTGACTTTGGTCTGTGATGGAAGTGTTATAGTGTTATGTCTCCAGGAGATGCAGGCAGAGAAGGGAGGACAGTGATAGCAGCTGCTCCCTGTCACTGCAAGTGTTATCAACTATGACATTAAAACTCAATGAGTGCTCTTTGCAAATGCACCTGATGGCTCACCAAGCTGCTTTAGACTGCAGGGAAAGACAAAACAGAGTGGCAAAGGGTTTAGGGTTATGGTGAAAGTAGCTCTAACCTTGGAGACTCCTGAGTGAGTCACCAGACTCCTCTGTCGCTCTCTTTCCCTGGGTTTGGGCTGCTTCTGGAAGTCTGTGCTTTGATTATCAGAGTCAGCAGGGCAGAGAGGATGTTCCAGGCCCGCTGGACAGTCCTTGAGCTGGCTTTACATTGATGTCAGGCACACACAACTCCTCTTGAGCAGTCAGGTTATCTGCACTTCCCAGAAAGGGGAACAGAGGTTTAGAGAGGTGGGGTGACTGACACTCCTAGAACAGCCAGTGAGTGGCCAACATACTCACATGCCTAGAAAGCTTCTCTCAAGCTGAACAAGGTGTGTGCTCAGAAGGGACCCAGCTGAAGGGTGTCTGGATCCTCCCCAGGGGAGGAGAGCTGAGCACAGGTCTTGGAGGGTTCTGGGCTTCTGGGAGGAGGAGGAAGAGAAGGGTGGAAGGAGGAGGAAGAGGAGGGGGAGGTGGCAGCATCTGAGGGCAACACCTGGCTTTGTTGGTGTGTTGACTCAGGGGCTCAGATCCCAGCCCCCAAGCCTGGGGACCTTGCATGTAGTACTCACCCTCCCTTCCCATCCAGGGACAGGTGATGGGGCTTGGGAGGAAGTCCCACGCTGAGGTAGAGAAACAGCTGGGGCAGAGCCTATTTGGGGAGCCAGAACAAGCTCTGGATGGAGTTGGACAGACTGGGGACCAATGGCTCTGAGCACAGGGTCAGACGGTAATGCTGGGGGAGGGGAGGCTGGAGCAGGTGTGAAAGGTGCTTCCTCTCCCCCCACCCCTAGTGCCCCACTTACCTTCAGAGATGGCACAGCACTGGCTCTAAGCTGCATGGCGGACTATGGGGCTCCTGTCTTCCCATTCCTGGCTGTGGGGGGCTACAAAGGTAAGCAAGCTGCCTCTGCCCCCAGGTAGGCCAAGGGGATATGTGTGTGAGGCATCAGGCAGACATGCCTGGCTTCTCTCTCTGCCACCTCCTTCATCTTCTCCCCCGATGCTCAGAATCTCTGATGCTCTGGGAAGTGGGAGTGTACTTGGGGGCTGGGCAGTAATGCTACTGAGAATCGGGAGCACTATGGAGGCAGGAGTGAGACTAGAGGGTGACCTTGAGTGTTTCACCTTTGGGAAGGACTCCTCCTCCTCCTTTTTCTCCTTCTCCTTCTCCTTCTCCTTCTCCTTCTCCTTCTCCTTCTCCTTCTCCTTCTCCTTCTCCTTCTCCTTCTCCTCCTCCTCCTTCTTTTTCCATAGCACTGCTCAGCTCTGGTTTATGGTGGTGTGTGTGTGAGGGGATTGAACCTGAGATCTCTCAGAGCCTCAGACATGAGAGTCTGTTAGCACAACCATTCTACTATCTCCCCCACCCAGGGAAGGACTATTCTGAGGCAGAGGCTCTGATTATGACCTTCTCCCTCAATAACTACCCCCCTGGAGACCCCCGGATGGCCCAGGCCAAGCTCTGGGAAGAGGGCTTTCTGGAAGAGTTGCAAGTCTTTCAGCGGCGGATGGAAGGCACATTCGAGGTCACTTTCATGGCAGAGGTAGGGGTTTGGGAGATGAGGGACAACCTGGGTGGATTTGAGTGGATTCCCAGGTGCCCTTCTTGGCCCCTCTTCTCCTGAGAGGCCCCAGGCCAGTGACTGGTCACTCTGGAAGGTGGGAGGGTCGGTGACTATTCCTGAAGCCTGGCTGGGGCTTGGGGCTCTTGGGAGCTTGGCACTCAGGGATGGGTCTCTGTAGCGGTCCCTGGAGGATGAGATCAATCGCACCACAGCCCAGGACCTGCCCATCTTCGCCGTCAGCTACATCGTCATCTTCCTGTACATCTCCCTGGCCTTGGGCAGCTACTCCAGCTGGAGACGAATACTGGTGAGCTGTGGAGGGGCCCCGAGTGCTCTGGAATCAGTTCCATATCTTTTTTCACCAGAGCCCTGCCAGATTTTCACCAGATTATAGGTGCCTGGAATCGAATCTAGAATTTCAGAGCTTCAAGCAGAACCATCATGCTGTCTCCCATACCTAAGGCTGATTCTTTTTGGAAGTGTTCAAAGAGCCACCTGGCATACTCTAGCTTATCCAAATGCATAGCTAAAATTTATTGATCTATTTTTTACTTTTTTTTTTTTTGCCTTGCACATGTGTGACTTCACTGACCTGGGTTGCTTTTCCCTTTTTTAAAATTTTCTTCCTCCTCTTCTTTCCTATCTCTGTCTTTACCTCTTTTCTAAAAAATAATTTAATATTTACTTATATTATATTTATATTATTTTTATCTACCTCTTTTTAACTTTTAAATTATCTTTATTTATTTGATGGAGATAGCCAGAAATTGAGGGAGGAGGGGGAAGTAGAGAGGGAGAGAGACAGAGAGATACCTACAGTCTGCCTCACCACTTGTGAAGCTTTCCCCTTGTAGATGGGGACAGGAGCTTGAACCTGGGTCATTGTGCATTGTAACATGTACGCTCAACCAGGCGAGCCACCACCTATCTCTATGTATCTCTATATTTATTAGGTAGACAGAGGTGGAGAGAGAGAGAGAGAGATGCTGGGGGCTGGGTTCAAACCTGGGTCAAGCACATATACTATCCAAAGGAGCTATTTTGCCGCTTTCTGAGCTACTTTTTCATTCAGGTTTGGAGACAAGAGAGAGACAGAGAGAAGGTTAAATACAGCAGTGGAGCATCTTCTGGTGCAGCAGCACCTCCCATGTAGCCCCAGGGCAGAGACCTGGGCCATGCTCATGGCAAGGCAAGAACCCTAGCTGTCCAGCTCCCTTCTAGTTCCACAAAGCTAGGATTGAAAGTGCCTCTGGGTGTGGGCTCACAGGAGAATCAGCAGAAACCCCCACCCTGGCTGCCCTCAGGGCACATCTCTGCAGAGCAGAGTGAACACAGAAGCACTTGCAGACAGGACACAACAGTGAGGGGCTGCTGGCTGTCTGCTTCCCTCTCTGGTTCTGGGCGGGGTACAGGGGAAGGCCCTGCAGGGAGGCTGAGCCCGCTTCCCTTGCAGGTGGACTCGAAGGCCACGCTGGGCCTGGGCGGGGTGGCCGTGGTGTTGGGAGCAGTGATGGCCACCATGGGCTTCTTCTCCTACCTGGGCATCCCCTCCTCCCTGGTGATTCTGCAAGTGGTGCCCTTCCTAGTGCTGTCAGTGGGCGCCGACAACATCTTCATCTTTGTTCTTGAGTACCAGGTAAGAGGCAGGAGACATCCTTTCTCTCAGACACAGCCCAGGATGTTTGGCTGGGCTTTAAAAGAAAATTAGGAGGCATCAGGGAGCCAACCCTGGGGACTTGCACCTGTGCGGCACTGCTGAATTGCCTCCCCAGCCCCACTTTTAGTCTAGGTTTTTTAAGACACAGAGTGAAGGACACTAATGTTCTGATCCATCATCCATCATCCATCATCCATCCATCCCTGGAGTTCCCTTGGGGCCATCCTTGGTGCCCCATGTGGTGCCAGGGACCGAACCTTGGGCTCATGTGCTTTGTCTGATGAGCCACCTCCCTGGCAGTGTCCCCTGGGGGCACTTTCCTCCTATGTTTGTAATGCCCATGGCTCCAGAGTGCTCTGTGCTTCTCCTCGTGCTCTGACTCTGTATGTGCCACCTGAGCCCTATGACCCCCACTCCCTGGGTGAGGCCGGGACAGGGGGATCAAACCACAGATGCCTTAGCCTCTCCCACAAGTGGACTCTTGGGGTCCTACCAAGCTTGGAGCCTGCCAGGTGCTCCTCTGGGCTGGGTCTGGGGAATGCAGGGTGTGGGATGGAGAAGGTCCTTGTCCCCACGTGGTGGTCAGGGCTTATCTTCCAGTTCCCTCTGGGTCTCTGGGCAATGGCCAGGTCTGGAGGAGCAAGGGCCGGTAATGGATGGAGCTCTAGATGGGCCCTGCCTTGCTGTCCCCACACAGAGACTCCCGAGGCGAATGGGGGAGCGGCGGGAGCAGCATATTGGCCGTGCACTGGGCAGGGTGGCCCCCAGCATGCTGCTATGCAGCCTCTCCGAGGCCATCTGCTTCTTCCTAGGTGAGCCAAGGTTGACCCCATCCCTTGGGTGCTGTGAGTGAGGGTTGGCACCCAAAATCTGAGATCCAGCCCTACCCTGGGAGCTAGAGCACCCCGACAGGCTTTCCCTCCATGCCCAGGGGCGCTGACACCTATGCCAGCTGTGCGGACCTTTGCCCTGACCTCTGGCCTGGCAGTGATCCTGGACTTCTTGCTGCAGATGACGGCCTTCGTGGCCCTGCTCTCCCTGGACAGCAGGAGACAGGAGGTAAGGCTGCAAGCGCCTTGTCTAGGGATGGCGGGTCTACACTTCTCAGACAACGGATGCTGGGGCAGGATTATGAGCTGGACTGTTTGGGCCACCTGAGCCCTAGCTTTGCATAGAAAAGACACTTCCTTTGGGGAGAAATTTTGAGAGTAGCCTCAAACCTTTGAGCATGTTACAGAATTAAGAGCTCCTTGCTCTCCACTCAGAAGGCCAGTTAACTGAAACATAAGTGTCGGTGTGAGGAGAACAGGTTTAGTTAGGTGCTTGCCAACCTGTGAAGATGCAAGACTCAGGCCTCTGAGAACCATTTGACTCTCAGGCTGGGATTCAGAGCTGGTGAAGGGTTGTGGGCCAGTGGGGGAAAAGAGATCCCATCACACAGCCACCTGAGGGACATAAAGGATCCTGTCAAGAGGCTATCCAGGGGCCCAGCAGTGGTATAATGCTCATATCAACACATGCAAGGACTCTGGTTCAAGCCCCTGGTCCCTACCTGATGGGTGGTGGTGATGGGGTGAAGCTTCATGATAGATAAAGCAGTCCTGCAGGTATCTCTCTCCCTCTCTGTTTTTCCTCCACTCAATTTTTTCTCTCTCTCTAAAAAAAACCAGAAGAAAAAAAGAAAAGGGAATAAAGAAAAATGGTCACTAAGAGTGGTGTATTTGTTGTGCAGGTACCAAACACCAGCAATATATATACAATCCTGGTGGAGAGAGAGAAGAAGGGGGAAGGGAGGGATATATATATATATATATATATATATATATATATATATATATATATATAGAGAGAGAGAGAGAGAGAGAGAGGGAGAGAGAGAGAGAGAGAGAGAGAGAGGGAGAGAGAGATTGTCCACATGGCAGAAGAGGGTCTCATAAGGTTGCCTCGGGCCGTTTGCTGAGCTGGGAGGGCAGGGAGGGGTCCTGTCTGGAGGAATCACTCACTCACTGGGGCCTAGTGGATTGATAAACTTAGAGACAGAGCTATTTGGCAACACCATCTCCTTGAGGTCTATAAACGGGCTTGTCTCTCCCCAGAAGGTTCCATGTTGGCTTCTGGGGAGAGCACACACAGGGCGAGTGAGATGGAGACTGCACCACTTGCTCACTGATGAGCATGGGGGGCTGTGAGGTAAAACATTAGTGAGAAGTTGGGCCGGTGAAATAGCTCACTTGAGTAGTGTGCCATTTTGTCGTGTGTGTAACCCAGGTTTGAGTCTGGCCCCTGCCACATTGAAGGAAGCTTTGGTGCTATGGTCTCTGTCACTCTCTCTCTCTCCCCATGCAAAACCAAGCCGAGCCAAGCCAAGAACATGCCTTCTCTTTCTCCCTTCTTCCCTTCCTTCCTCCCTTCCTTCCTTCCTCCCTTCCTTCCTTCCTTCTTTCCTTCCATCCATCCTTCCTTCCTTCCTTCCTTCCTTCCTTCCTTCCTTCCTTCCTTCCTTTCTTCCTCCCTCCCTCCCTCCCTCCCTCCCTCCCTTCCTTCCTTCCTTCCTTCTTGCCTTCCTTTTTTCTTAGATCTTATTTATTTACTAACACAGGATAGAGGGGAAAGAGGGTCTAGGTGACAGCGTAGCTCTCAGTGCTCAAGGACCCAGGTTTAAGCACCCAGTCACCACCTGCTGGGGGGAATCTTCAAGAGTGGTGAATCAGTGCTGCAAGTGCCTTTCTGTTTCTTTATCTTCCTCTCTTTCCCCCTTCCCTTTTAGTTTCTTTTTGTCTCTAAATAAATGAAAGAATGTATAAATCAAATAAAAATGGAAGAAGAAAAATTAAAACATAATTATTAAAAAAAGAGAGATAGAATTGCACCAAAGTAAAAGACTCTGGGATAGGTGGAGGGAGGGGTTCAGGTCCTGGAACTTGATGGCAGAGGACCTAGTGGGGGTTCTATTGTTTTGTGGAAAACTGGGAAATGTTATGCATGTACAAACTGTTGTATTTACTGTCAACTGTAAAACATTCAACCCCCAATAAAGAATTAAAAAAAAAGAGGGGGTCGGGCGGTGGCGCAGTGGGTTAAGTGCACATGGCGCAAAGCGCAAGGACCGGTGTAAGGATCTCAGTTCGAGCCCCCGGCCCCCCACCTGCAGGGGAGTCGCTTCACAGGCAGTGAAGCAGGTCTGCAGGTGTCTTTCTCTCTCCCCCTCTCTGTCTTCCCCTCTTCTCTCCATTTCCCTCTGTCCTATCCAACAATGAACAACATCAACAGTGGCAATAATAATAACCACAATGAGGCTACAACAACAAGGGCAACAAAAGGGGGAAAAAATGGCCTCCAGGAGCGGTGGATTCATGGTACAGGCACCGAGCCCAGCAATAACCCTGGATTAAAAAAAAAAAAGATAGAGGAGAAAGGAAGGGGGAGAGGAAGGGAGAGAGAGAGAGAGAGAGAGAGAGAAAGAGAGAAAGACATAGTATGTCAGGGATCAAACTCAGGGACCTCATGCTTCCAAGTCCAGAGTCTTATGCATTGTGCCACCTCAAAAGAAAATCGCTGAGCAGAGTTCTGCAGATGCCAGTGGGAGGAGGTACAGGGTGCCCCATAAAAGGAAAAAGGGGGGCCGGGTGGTGGCGCACCTGGTTGAGTACACATGTTACAATGCACAAGGACCTGGGTTTGAGCCCCCAGTCTCCACCTGCTGGGGGAAAGCTTCACAAGTGGTGAGGCAGTGCTGCAGGTGTCTCTCTGTCTCTCACCTTCTCTGTCCCTCCCTTCCCTCTCGATTTCTGACTGTCTCTATCCAATCAATAAATAAAGATAATAAAAAATTAAAAAAAAGAAAAAGGATGGTAGCACTGCCCCCCTCCCCCATCCTATGGCCAGGTCCCACGTCCCAGGTCCCCATGGGAGGGAGGGCAGCAGTTGTGGGGTGAGCTCTGGGGCCACCTTGAGGACTTGCCTTTCCTCCCACAGGCCTCCCGGCCAGACATCTGCTGCTGCCTTGGGGCCCAGAAGCTGCCCCCACCTGCCCAGGGCGAGGGGCTCCTGCTGGGGTTTTTCCGAAAGTTCTATGCCCCGGTGCTCCTGCACAAGGTCACCCGGGTGTTCGTGGTGAGTGAGGCCTGGGGGCATGAGGGGTGTGGGGCAGGGGGTCAGCCCAGTCCAGCTGAAGTCCAGACTGCTTTGGGGTAAGAGCTTGGGGGTGGGGACAAGCTTCTGAAGACTCCCCTAAAACCCCTGGCCAAATTGGGAGGTGGTAGGGGGCTGTTGTACAGGTGACTTACCTGACAGAGTCCCCACAGCTGGTGCTGTTCCTGGCCCTGTTCGCAGCGAGCCTCTACTCCATGCGCTTCACCACTGTGGGGCTGAATCAGGAGCTGGCCTTGCCCAAGGTGAGCTGTGCCCTGCGGCTTGGTGGGAGGGGAGGTCGCTTCCTGCCCTCTTGGATTTGGGAGTGGCACACAGCATAGCCCAGGAGTGCTGGGGAGAGGAGCCACCCCCAGCTCATAAGAGATAGCTGATCGAGCATCCAATGGCAACTGACAACTGAGAGCCCCTACAGTGGCCTGTGTCATAGCTAAGTACTCTGGTAGACATCAAGGCTTGGGGGCTGGGGGGCATGGAGACACCTCTCCCCCACAGCCCCAGGGGTCCATCAGACTCCTGGATAGCAGAGGCTGGCGGGGGGTGGGGGCAGAAGGGGTCCAAGCATATGTAGGCTTTGTAAAGAAAGGGCAGTGAGGGATATCAGTGGCCAGTATGAGGCTTCATGGGACTCAGGATCCATTTAGATTCTATAAGATTTATCATATATGATGTCATATGTGATTTATCATATATATCATAATATATAAATTAGTACTTCCTTCCCTTGCCCTTTTTACAGCCTCCTGTTCTTTGATATTTGAACACAGCTTTAGATTGGAGAGAAAAATGTCTTCTCTATAAAAATTTCCTATAATCTCATCAGAGGGCAATGTGGTTTCCCCTACCCATATACAACCTCTCCGCAACTGTGAGCACCCAAATTGCCCTTGGGGAAATGCTTTCATCCCATTCCACCTGCAGGCCCAGTGACTGAGGTGGATTGATCCTCTCTGATGATTCTATAGGCCTGCTCCCCACTACAGGGGTGGTGGGCACAGAGCCTTGCTGCCAGCATCTATGTTTTATGTCCACCTTTTTCCTTTCCAAATAGAATATCTTAAAATACACACACACACACACACACACACACACACACACACACACACACACACACGGACACGGACACGGACATAGGGGCTGGGTGGTGGCAAACTTGGTTGAGTGCACACATTACAGTGTGCATGGACCCTGGTTAAAGACCCTGTGGTAACAATGCTGCAAGTGTTTTTCTTTCTCTGTCTCCTCTTCCCTTTCAATTTCTGTCTGTAACTAAAATAAATAAATAAATAAATAAATAATATTAAGATATTTATTTATTTTATGAGGCAAGATACACATACCAGACCCATACTGATGTTGGTGCTAGGGATTAAAGCTGGGACCTCAGAGCTTCAAGCATAAGAGTCTTTTGCAGAACCTTGATGCCATCTCCCCAACCTCAAATCAGATGTCTTTTGTTTTTTGTTTTTTATTTTTTATTTATAAAAAGAAGGTAACACTGACAAAAACCATAAGATAAGAGAGGTATAACTCCACACCATTCCCACCACCAGAACTCCATATCCTATCTCCTCCCCTGATAGCTTTCCTATTCTTTATCCCTCTGGGAGCGTGGACCAAGGGACATTATGGGGTGCAGAAGGTGGAAGGTCTTGCTTCTGTAATTGCTTCCCCGCTGAACATGGGCATTGACAAATCGATCCATACTCCCAGCCTGTCTCTTTCTTTCCCTGGTGGGGTGGGGCTCTGGGGAAGCAGGGCTCCAGGACACATTGGTGGGCTCATCTGCCCAGGGAAGTCTGGTTGGTGTCACAGTAGCATCTGGAAACTGGTGGTTGAAAGAAGAGCTAACATATAAAGCCAAACAAATTGTTGACTAATCATGAACCTAAAGGCTGGAATAGTGCAGATGAAGATTTGGGGGGGGTCTCTGTTTTATAGATAGTTAGTAGGCCTATTTTACTTATATTCCAAAGGGCCCATGACTAGCTGTTTGTTTTTTTTTTTTCTGAGCCTGACATCTGATATGCAGGTGGACCCAAGTTATTGTCTGGGGTTAATGTCATGGCTGGAAAGAGGACCAGAAAGCTGGATTAGGGAAGAGTGTAGCTCCCAAATATGGGAAAGGTATATAAATATTGTTGACTGTAAACTCCATCATTTTGATCTGATCTGATCTGATCCATAAGACCTTGCCCTCAACATGGATCAACAATGGTAGAGAATGTTCCATCCTCCAAAGGGAGGCTGGACAACATTGTTGCTATGCTTCACATTGGTTTGGTCTCACTCTTCCCCGCCGGGAGATTTGCTTTAGCCCTTGCTAGTTTTTGCGCTTCTCCCATCTCCCTGCCCCCTATCCTATCTACTTCCTGAGTTCCTGCCGCAGCAGCGGGAGAAGGACAGATCTGTGTGGTGATTAGTTTAGGAGTCCCTCTCTGCCGCCCGAGGAGAAAGATGGAGGAGCACATTGCCCGCTCATGAATAAAGATTAAACTGTGTTCTCAGCTCAGCCGTGTGTCTCTGGTCGTCTCTGTTACCCGCCTGTGAAGCCAGCCCTGGCGTAAAACAACACAACATATTCTATCTTCCACCTGAGGAAGATGGGTTCTGTAATTGGGGCAGCTTGGAACATTCCTACTCATGACCACAGAATGTGAGCTCACATCTACAGGGATGCAGAGGTCACATAGATGCCTCAGCTGAATATGGGCCCCAGATCACATCAGATGTCTTTTCTTTCTCTTTTGTTTTTTATTTTTTAATTTTTTAATATTTATTTTCCCTTTTGTTGCCCTTGTTTTATTGTTGTAGTTATTATTATTGTTGTTGTTACTGATGTTGTTGTTGGATAGGACAGAGAGAAATGGAAAGAGGAGGGGAAGACAGAGAGGGGAGAGAAAAATAGACACCTGCAGACCTGCTTCACCGCCTGTGAAGCGACTCCCCTGCAGGTGGGGAGCCGGGGCCTTGAACCGGGACCCTTGAGCTGGTCCTTGTGCTTTATGCTACCTGCGCTTAACCCACTGCACTACCACTAGACTCCCAACTTTTCTTTCTCTTTTCTCCTGTGTAATAGCTCCGGCCTGAACTTTGAGTACTGTGTCTGAAAGTGGTGAAGCAAGCACCCTTGTCATGGTAGAGAAGATGCTTTTGTAGTTTGTATCATGGAAGAGAATTAGATTTTGTCAAAGCCTTTTCCTTTTATGAATTGATATGATCAAGTGGGCTTTCCCCCTTCATCTGCTCATAAGGTATATGGTGTACTGCAATGGTCAATTTTCAGCGAAACAGTCTTGCAGTTCATGATTAAACCTCCTGGGTCATGGTGTGTACCTTTTTACTGTGATGCTGAATTCTGCTTGTTAATATTGCATTGAGGATGCATGTATCAATATTCATAATGGACACTTTCCAGTAATTTTTATCTGCATTCACTCATTCATTCTTAGGAAAGAGAAAGAGAGAACAAGAAATCGAGACCAGAGTACTTTTCTGGAATATGTTTTGCGAAGGATCAGTATTGGGTCCTCAAGCCAGTCCTGTGCTCTCCCCACTAAGAACCTCCCTAGCCACCTGAAGTTTTATTTTATCATGTCTTTGTCTGCATTTGGAATTAGTGAACTGCTCATCTTTTGGAATGAATTAGAAGGGAGAACTGGGTGGTGGTGTACCAGGTTGAGCACACGTTATCTTGTGCAAAGACATGGGTTCAATCCCTAGGTCCCCACTTTCAAGAAGGAAGCTTCATGAGCAGTGAAGCAGTGTTGTAGTTCTTTCTCTTTATCTCCCTCTTCCCTCTCAATTTCTTCCTGTCTTTATAAAAATAACAGCAGGTTAAGAGCACGTGGCGCAAAGCGCAAGGACTGGAGTAAGGATCCCAGTTCAAGCCCCCGGCTCTCTTCCTGTAGGGAGTCGCTTCACAGTTGGTGAAGCAGGTCTGCAGGTGTCTATCTTTCTCTCCCCCCTCTGTCTCCCCCTCCTCTCTCCATTTCTTTCTGTCCTATCCAACAATGACGACTACAATAATAGCTACAACAATAAAACAACAAAAGCAACAGAAGAGAATAAATAAATAAATTTAAAAATATATACAATTAAAAAATATATATATTTTAAAGAAATTAATTAGAAGGTGTTTTTTCCTCCTTAATTTTTAGGAAGGGTTTGAGGAGTGTTGATATAAATAATTACATTTTTAGAATATTTTTAAAAATATATCTTACATTTTTTATTTTTTTATTATTGGATAGAGACAGAGAGAAATTGAGAGGGGGAGGGAAGACAGAGATGGAGAGAGACAGAGAGATACCTGCATCCCTGCTTCACCACTCATGAAGCTTTCCCCTTGAAGGTGGGGACCAGGGGCTTGAACCTGGGTCCTTGTGTACTATAATAATGTGTACACTTAACCAGGTACCCTACTGCCTGGTCCCCATGTGTGAGTACTTTTTTAAGTGTTTGGTAGAATTCACCAGTGAAGGTATCAAGTTAGGCTTTTCACTATTGGGGAGATTTTTGAAAATTGATCTGGGCAAGAGAACTAACAAAATGGTTCTGTAAAAGACTTTTGTGCCTAAAGTTTTGAAGCCCCATGGTTCAATCCCTAGCACCATCATAAGCAGGGGCAGAACAGTGTTCTGGTTAAAAAAAAGTATATATATAAAAGTGTATATATATATATATATATATATATATATATATATATATATATATATATATATATATTTCTCCCTATGGTAAAATACAAAATAAAGAGTAAAGATATTCTCCCCCCTCCCCCCCAAAAAAAATCCGACCCAATCTTCTTGCTCAATATTGGTCTATTTAGATTTTCTACTTTTTCCTTCTCTTCTTCTACTACTTCTCCTTGACTCTCCAAGTCTTGTATTCTTTATTTCCTTGTTTTATTGGGTGGGTTTAATGGTTTATAGTACAGTTATTGACACATGGGTATAAGGACTCTGAGGGAGGAGGGACTGGGGAGGGCTTTGGGGTCCTGGTGCATGACATATCTCTTCCTTCCTTCCTTCCTTCCTTCCTTCCTTCCTTCCTTCCTTCCTTCCTTCCTTCCTTCCTTCCTTTCTTTCTTTCTTTCTTTCTTTCTTTCTTTCTTTCTTTCTTTCTTACCAGAGCACTGCTCAGCTTTGGTTTATGGTGGTGTGGGAGACTGAACCTGGGACTTCAGAGCCTTAGGCATGAGAGTCTCTTTGCAAACTATTATGCTATCACCCTATTTCTTCTTTGTAGCACTCCTGGTTTTGGGGGCTGGAGAGAGAAGTCACAAGGTATGGCATTTGTCTTACAATGCACACGGCCCAGGTTTAACCCCTCCAGCACCCCGTGGATGTGCCACAGTATTGGGGGGAGGTTCTGGTACTATAATGCATCTTTTCTGTCTCTCTCCCTAACCCATCTGAATGAAAAGTCAACCTGGGAGCAGTGAAGCTGATTACACATGGACAAGGCTAGACCTGCAAAACAAACAAACTCACTTTATTTATTTATTTATTTTATTTATTTTTATAAAGTAATAAATATCTAAAAATAAAAATATTTTTTGGTTTTTTTTTAAAGATTTTATTTATTTATTAATGAGAAAGATATGAGAAGAGAGAGAGAACCAAACATCAATCTGGCACATGTGCTGCTGGGGACTGAACTCAGAACCTCATGCTTCAAAGCTTTATCACTGCACCACCTCCCACATCACTGTCTGAAACTGTTTTTTCTCTTTAAAAAATATTACAGAACTCACAAACCAGGAATGTGTATGCATAGAGGAAGTATGGCAACTCACATAAGTGTCCCTGGAGTTTTGAAATGACCTTGTTACATACTCCAGAAAAAAAAAAAAGATAAACCCTGTGATTCCTTCTTTTTTCTTTTTTTTTTATTAAATAATTTATTTCTTTATTGTGGAATTAATGCTTTACATTCAACAGTAAATACAATAGTTTGTACATGCATAACATTCCCCAGATTCCCATTTAACAATACAACCCCCACTATGTCATTCATCATCTTTCATGGACCTGTATTCTCCCCACCCACCCACCCACCCCAGAGTCTTTTACTTTGGTGTAATACTCCAATTGCATTTCAGGTTCCACTTGTGTTTTCTTTTCTAATCTTGTTTTTCAACTTTGGTCTGAGAGTGAGATCATCCCATATTCATCCTTCTGTTTCTGACTTATTTCACTTAACATGATTTTTTCAAATTCCATCCAGGATTGACTGAAAACGGTGAAGTCACTGTTTTTCACAGCTGAGTAGTATTCCATTGTGTATATATACCACAACTTGCTCAGCCACTCATCTGTTGTTGGACACCTGGTTTTGGCTATTACAAATTGTGCTGCCAAGAACATATGTGTACACAGATCTTTTTGGATGGATGTGTTGGGTTCCTTTGATGTAGTCCCATAGGTTTATTCTTGCCTTTGTCTTCCTTGTACTTGGATTCGTTTCATTGAAAATGTCTTTAAAATTTATGCGGAAAAAAGTTCTGCCAATATTTTCCTCTAAGTATCTGATAGTTTGTGGTCTAACATCCAAGTCCTTGATCCACTTGGAATTTACTTTTGTATTTGGTGAAATACAGTGATTCAGTTTCATTCTTCTGCATGTTTCAACCCATTGTTTCCAACACCATTTCTTGAAGAGACTCTGCTTTCCCCATGTAATAGTCTGGGCCCCTTTGTCAAAGATTAGATGTCCATACGTGTGGGGCCTCATTTCTGGGCTCTCAATTCTATTCCACTGGTCAGTGTGTCTGTTCATGTTCCAGTACCAAGCAGTTTTGATGACAATGGCCCTATAATACAGTTTGAGATCTGGGAGTGTGATGCCTCCGGTTCTGTTCTTTTTTCTCAAGATTGTTTTGGCAATTCTAGGTCTTTTCTGGTTCCAGATAAACATTTGTAGCATTTGTTCTATTCTCCTAAAAAATGTGCTTTGGGATCTTGATGGGGATAGCATTAAATTTGTAGATGGCTCTGGGTAATATATTCATTTTGATGATGTTAATTCTTCCAACCCATGAACATGGAATATCTTTCCACTTCTTTGTGTCTTTTTCAATTTCTTTGAGTAGTGAATCATAATTTTCAGTATACAAGTCTTTCACTTCTTTGGTTAGGTTTACTCCTAGATCTTTTATTGTTTTTGTTGCTATAGTAAAAGGAACTGATTTCTGGATTTCAATTTCTTCTAACTTAGTGTTTGCATAGAGGAATGCCACTGACTTTTGAATGTTAATTTTATAGCCTGACACATTACTTTATTGCCTGATGATTTCCAAAAGCTTCTTGCTGGATTCCTTAGGTTTTTCCATGTATACTATCATGTCATCTGCAAATAAGGAGAGTTTGACTTCTTCTCTTCCAATCTGTATGCCTTTAATTCCTTGCTCCTGCCTGATTGCTATGGCAAGAACTTCCAACACTATGTTGAATAGTAATGGTGATAGTGGGCATCCCTGTCTAGTACCTGAACTGAGGGGAAATGCTTCCAGTTTTTCACCATTGAGTATGATGTTGGCTGTAGGTTTGCTATATATAGACTCCACTATTTTCAGGAATTTTCCATCTATTCCCATTTTGTGTAGTGTTTTGATCATAAAGCGATGTTGTATTTTGTCAAAGGCTTTCTCTGCATCTATTGATATGACCATGTGGTTTTTGGTCTTGCTTTTGTTGATGTGGTGGATCACATTGATTGAGTTACGTATATTAAACCAACCTTGCATGCCTGGGATAAACCCCACTTGGTCATGATGAACAATTTTTTTGATATACTGCTGTATCCGGTTGGCTAGAATTTTGTTTAATATTTTCACATCTATGTTCATCAGAGATAATGGTCTATAGTTTTCTTTTTTGGTTGTGTCCCTGTTTGCTTTTGGTATCAGGCTGATGTTGGCTTCATAGAAGCTGGCAGGGAGTATTCCAGTGTCTTCAATCTTCTGGGATATTTTTAAAAGTAGAGGTATTAGTTCTTCTTTGAAAGTTTTGTAGAATTCATTTGTAAAACCATCTGGTCCAGGACTTTTATTTTTGGGAAGATTTTTGATAACTGTTTCAATTTCATTAGCTGTGAATGGCCTGTTCATGTTATCCACTTCCTCTTTACTTAGTTTTGGAAGTTGGTAGGTATCTAGGAAATCATTCATTTCTTCCAGGTTCTCTAGCTTGGTGGCATATAGTTGTTCATAGAAGCCTCGCATGATATGTTGAATTTCTGCAGTGTCTGTTGTGATTTCTCCTCTTTCATTTACTATCCAATTTATTTGGATCTTATCCCTTTTTTTTTTTTGTGATTCTGGCTAAAGGTTTGTCGATTTTGTTTACTCTTTCGAAGAACCAACATTTACTTTCATTGATCTTTTGTATGGTTTTCCTATTCTCAATGTTATTTATTTCTGCCCTAACTTTAGTGATTTCTGTCCTTCTGGTTGCTTTAGGATTCCTTTGTTCTTCTTCTTCTAGGTCTTTAAGATGTGCAATCAGGCTCTTTATTTGTGCCTTTTCTTGTTTCCTAATGTGTGCTTGTATAGCTATGAACTTCCCTCTTAGGACTGCTTTAGCTGTGTCCCAAATATTTTGATAGCTTGTGTCTTCAATTTCATTGAACTCTTGAAACATTTTGATTTCTTCCTTGATTTCCTCTTTGACCCAGAAGTTGTTAAGAAGTGTACTGTTGAGCTTCCACATATTGGGACTGTTACTAATCTTTTGTTGATTGTTAAGTGTTAGTTTAATTCCACTGTGGTCTGAGAAGATGCTTGGGATGATTTCAGTGCTCTTGAATTGGCTGATGCTGTCTTTGTGGCCTAACATATGGTCTATCCTTGAGAATGATCTATGTGGATTTGAGTAAAATGTGTATTCCAGTTTCTTGGGATGAATGACTCTGAAAATATCCAATAGTTCTAGTTTATCTATCTCTTCATTTAGCTCCCTTATATCTTTATTGATTTTCTGTCTGGATGATCTGTCAAGTTGAGATAGTGGCGTGTTGAAGTCCCCTACTATGATTGTGTTACTGTTAATATATTGCTGTAGCTCTTTCAGTAGAAGTTTGATGTATTTAGATAGCTTCTCATTGGGTGCATAGATATTAATAATTGTTAAGTCCTCTTGATTGACTGATCCTCTGAGCATTAAGTAGTGTTCATTCCTACCTTTTTTTAATCTTATCTATTTTAAAGTCTATCATGTCAGATATGAGAATAGCTGTTCCTGCCCTTTTTTGTGGGCCATTGGCTTGTATGATAGTTTTCCATCCTTTCACTTAGAGTCTGTGTCTGTCTTGTTGAGTTAGGTGAGTTTCCTGTAGACAACATATTGTTGGGTTGTGTTTTCTGATCCATCTTCTTACTCTGTGTCTTTTAATAGGTGAATTCAGGCCATTCACATTTATTGATATCAAAGATTGAAGATATTTTAACGCCATTCTTGTAGAGTTCTAGAGTGTTTTGATATATGTCCTATTTGTGGTGGTCTGGTTGTTTATAGGAGACCTTTCAGAACTTCTTTCAGGGCAGGCTTGGTGATGGTTGCTTCCTTCAATTGTTGCTTGTCTGAGAAGGTTTTGATGCTTCCATCTAGTCTGAATGACAGTCTAGCAGGATATAGTATTCTTGGCTGAAAGCCTTTCTCATTGAGCACTCGATAGATATCTTGCCATTCTCTTCTGGCCTGTAGTGTTTGTATGGAGAAGTCAGCTGCTAATCTTATGGGTTTTCCTTTGTAGGTGACTCTTTGTTTTTCTCTTGCAGCCTTGAGGATCCTTTCTTTATCCTTATTCCTTTCCATTCTAAGTATGACATGTCTTGGTGTCTTTAGGTCTGGGTTAATTCTGTTTGGGACCCTCTGGGCTTCTTGAATCTTTATGTCTTTGGTGTTGTCTAGACTAGAGAAATTTTCAGCTATTATGGCCTGGAGAATGCTTTCTTCCTCTCCTTCTCTTTCTTCCTCTGGTAAGCCAATAATGCGTATATTGTTTCTTTTGAAGTCATCCCATAGGACTCTGTTGTTGTTTTCACTATCTCTTAATCTCTTTTTGAGATCTCTTACTTCTTTAGTTGTCTCTAATTCATCCTCAATCTTGCTAATTCTGTTTTCAGCCTCAAAGATTCTATTCTCTCTGCCCTCTACTGCTTTCTGGAGTTCATCTATTTTGTTGCCTTGCTCTGATACTGTTTTAGCTTGTTCAGCTAGTTGCCTTCTTAGCTCAGCGATTTCAGCTTTCAGCTCTCTAATAACCATGAGATAATTAGAATTTTCTTCCATATTCTCATCTGTTGTTCCTGTATTTCTGATTACAATTTTTTCAAATTCTTTACTCACTCCTGTTATTATTTCCTTAGCTAATGTTTGGATGTTGAACTCGTTGTTTTGTGCTTCACCCTCTGGAGGACTTTTAGCTGGACTCTTGTCCTGGTTTGAGTCTCCAATATTTTTTGTTGTTGTTTTAACCATTTTATATATTATGTTATGAGTTCCCTTTATCAGTACTTTTCAAATTATTGATTACTATTGCCTGGATTGACTTGTGTCTAGGTAATTTAATTAAAGGGTTTACCGTGGTGGAAGTTAACAGTTTTTTCAGTCCCTGAGTTGGAGCTCAGTGGTGTAAAAGTCTCTTTTTTTTTTTCTTCCCTGTAGGCTATGGGAGCCTGAGGGCTTTTAAACTATCAGTAGGCTTCTTAGCTTAATCACTGACTCCTGACCAAGAGATAAAGCAGGGTGTGGCAGAGATAATCTAGTGGTTATGCAAAGAGACTTTCACAGCCCCTCAGCTATGCCACCGAGGTATAGGTCTTCTCCTGAGTTTCCCGGTTAGATCTCTATCCCCTGGTGTCCCTCCCTGTTGCTGCTCCAGATTCTGAGGGTAGTAGCAATGGAGACTCAGAGTTGCACTTGGTGAGTCTCTGGGGAGTCCTTTCCTCCCTTCAGCTGTCCCCTTGTTGTGGAGCAGACTGGAGGTGGTGTCTCCAGTGATAAACTGTTGAACTGTTAGCAGTCACTTAATCTCTCCTTAGGCCCCTCTCTCCTCTCTGTCACCAGCCACGCGTGTTTGTACTCACGGGTGATTTACTGGGTTCCTGTGGTCATTCTAGTCCTGTCTTGTTTCGGTCAGGGTGGTCTCCTTTGGTATTCCTAGTTGATCCGGGAGAGGAGAGGAGAGGAGAGGAGAGAAGAGGAGAGGAGAGGAGAGGAGAGGAGAGGAGAGGAGAGGAGAGAAAGGGATCTGCTGCTCGTAGCTCTGCCTCCGGAAGTCCCAAACTCACTTTATATTTTCAATCCTGATTTAACTTTGGAGGCTTCTCTCTTTGACTATTATTAGAGTGTTAAACTATCTAAAAGTTTGTTACTCTTTTTGCAGAACTTGTTACTCTTTTTTTTATTGATTTCCAAAGTTGTTCTCCTGCTTTATTGGCCTCTGCTTTACTCTTTATTATTCCCCCTTCCTTCCAGTTTGGGAGTGAGTTAGCTTTTTTTTTTTTTTATTTTTATTTATAAAAAGGAAACACTGACAAAAACCATAAGATAAGAGGGGATACAACTCCACACAATTCCCACCACCGGAACTCTGTATCCCATCCCCTCCCCTGATAGCTTTCCTATTCTTTATTCCTCTGGGAGTATGGACCCAGGGTCATTATGGGACGTCAGGCTCAGGAAACAAAAAACAAAAAACTAGTGAGTTAGCTTTTAATTTCCTAGTTCCTTAAGTTGTAAGGTCAAGATGATGGTTTGAGATCTTCCCTTTTTTAAGGAAATACATAAAGCTATGCATTCCCTGCTTAGCACTGCACCTTATGTGTTTTTTATTTTCATCTCTATGCATTTCCTACTTTCTCTTGGGGTTTTGTTCTTTGACCTATTTGCTGTTAAGAGTGTGGGGCACAAGTTCCATTCCAATTCTGTTTGTGGACTCTTTATTGAAGTCTAAGTTAATGAACTCTGTTCTGGACTCCTAAGTCCATCCTGCTGTAGCCAGAGAGTATACTTTGCATGGTATTTACTTTTAAAAGGTTGAGACTTATGAAGCCCTAACACCTGGTTTGTGGTTGGACAATCTCCTGTATTTTGGGGAAGAATGTGTAGTTTTCTTAATATTTATTTTTCATTTACTACACATGAGAATTTCACATGAGGCAGAGAGAAGAGGGAGAGAGAGAGGGAGAGAGGGAGAGAAAGAGAGAGAGAGGGAGAGGGAGAGGGAGAGGGGCAAGCCTGAGCACTATTCCAGTGCATGCAGTTCTGGGGATCTAAGCAGTAGCCTTGGGTATGAGAGTGTGATGCTCTACCACTTGAGCTATTTCCCCAGCTATAACTATACATTTATATATAATATATTATAATGTGTATAATATATCATATATCTATATATTATATAATATATATTATTTATGTGTGTACGTATTTGTGTTCTCTCTATATAGAGCACACACACACACACACATATATACACACACACACATATAGATAGAGCATGTTACAATGTTCATGGACCTAGGTTCAAGCCTCAGTTCCCAACTTCAGGGGGGATGTTTCGTGAATGGTGAAGCAGTGTTGCAGGTGTCTCTCTGTCTTCCTCCCTCTCTATCATCCCCTTCCCTCTGGATTTATGGCTGTCTTTATCCAATAAAAATAAGTAAAGATAATAAAAAGTTTAAAGAGAGGGAGAGAAAACATGACACCTGCAGCACTGCTTCATGTGTGTGGATTATCTAACCCCTCCTGGATATGTTGTTTGTTGCTTTGGAACATAGTACTCCTTGAATGGCTGCCTCCCCCAAAGAGAAAAAGAAATGTGAAGAAGAAAAAAGGCAATCAGGCACTGACCCTTTGAGTAACTTGAAACAACTTCAGTGGGAAGGTGGGGAGGTGGCAGCATGTTCTGGTGTCTGCTGAGGCCAGGAGTCACCCAATGATGAAGCCTGGCACTTAGGGTACAGGTCTTATTGCTTCTGCTCCTGAAAGCCATATGTCATGGGACTGGGTGTCTGCTTCATGCTCAGAGATGGCAGTCGTCAGAATCTGATACATTTACCAGCCACACCTAGAGGTTACAGACCCTCAATAGACCAGCGTTACAGGGCGGGGCAGAGGCTCACCTGGTAGAACACATATTAATATGTGCAAAGGTCTGGGTTCAAGCACCCCTT
>NW_026647329.1:0-53537 GCF_950295315.1 Erinaceus europaeus | reverse complement strand
GGGAACAGTTCTTTCCTTTAGGGAGAATCTCTGTGGGAGGCAGTGCTGCCCTGTGCCACCTTGGTTCTGACATCTGGTCCTTGGAACTGGGAGAGGATCTCTCTCTCTCTCTCTCTTTCTCTCGTTATTAATTTTTGGTGGCCCTGGGACTTGCCCAAGGGTGATTCCACTCCTTCCAGGCAGACTTTTCCCATTCTCTGCTCATTCTAGATCAAGTCTCACCATCTGTGGAGCTTCCTCTGGTGTTATAATGCCCCCATGTGGTGCCCAAGTTCAAACCCCAGGCCGTTGCATTGCATAAGGCCTGCACTTTGCTGGTGAGCTATCTCCCACTCTTGGAAGGATTGGTTTCTTGTAAAATAACAGATGGGATCAATCCCCTTCTCTCTCTCTCTGGTTTGGAGTCTTTGAGGTGTTTTTTTTTAATTTTTATTTTTCTGATTCTTGTAACAACTGTCACTGATAAGCTGGCACTATCGGAAGCAATGGTGTTGGGTAAATACACTCATTAATCTAGGTGATGAAAGCTTAATAGTGAGAGCCATGGAGGTCGGGGGCATGGGGCACCAAGGCCTTAGGCTGAGCCAGGAGTCTCCACAGGCTGTTCCACACCCAAGTCTGACCAGCAGATGTCCAGGAAGCAGCCACTGCCTGGACAGACTGTGCCTCAAGCTCCAACAGAAACTGCCTTCTGAGAAACCCCTGGCCCAGTGCCATGTCACCCCCAGACAGAGCCAAGAAGGAGCCTTGAGCTGGCAAAGTGGGGACTGGGTCATTGCTAGGGATGTTTGCAGGGGAAAAATGTATAATCATGCCTGGGTTGACCTCTCTCTAAGGCATGCTCAAGGATATGGCATTTTAAAGTTTAATGAACTGACTTAAGATTTATTTGTTTTATTAGTGATTTAATATTGATTTAGAAAATTATAAGAACAGGGGTATAATTCCATACAGTTACCAGCACCAGAGTTCTATGTCCCATCCCCTTCTTTAGAAACTGCAGTAGTTCTCCCAAGGTCACGGATATGGGCTGATTGTCTGTCTGTCTGTCTGTCTGTCTGTCTGTCTATCTATCTCTATATTTTTCCCCGTCTGTTCAGCAGTTCTGCCTTCACTTCCTTTCTAGGCCTATTGCTACTTCTGGATGTCTTTCTTTTTTTTCTTCTTCTTCTCTCTCAGATAAGAGAAGCAGTGCCTGGCTTTGGCTTCCTCTGGTGTTTTCTAGACTGGCTTCCCTTTCCGTTATGGAATAAAACAAGATTCCTAGTGACAAAGGCTTTGGGTCCTGGTGGAATGGGGGTCCAGAGATGTCTGGTTTACTGCCCCTGTCATTTACCTCTCTGGGGTATGGACCAAAATCTTTATGGGGAGCAGAAGGTGGGAGGTCTGGCTTCTGTAATTGCTTCTCTGCTGGACATGAACATGGCAGGTGGATCCACACCCCCCAGCCTGTTTCTATTTTCCCCTAGTGGGGCAGGGCTCTGGGGAGGTGGGGTTCTGGGACACACTGGTGAGGGTGTATGACCAGGGATGTCAGGATGTCATGATAGTGTCTGCAACTTGGTGGCTGAAAGGCGGTAAGATGGAAAGCAGGGCAGAATGATGAATAAACAGGAGCTGGAAAGTAGGAATAAAGCAGATGAAAGTAGGAACCTGAGCATGGAAGGGAGCTAGGGAGTCTGTTTTAGGTGTGTTCCTAAGAGCCTGTAGCCACTAAAATTTATTTATGGAGAGAGTAGTCAGCATTCTAGCATACGCAATGCCAGAGATCGAACTCAGGATTTCACATGCAAGTCTAACACTGCACCTCTGGGCCATGTCCCAGGCTGCATAATGAATTTTCAGAGAGAGAGAGAGAGAACAAGCACTGCTGCACCATCCCAGGGTTCTTCTGGCTTCCCATGCATGGAGCTGGGGGTCGAACCCAGAGCCTCTCACACACAGCTCTCCTGAAACATCCCCCTCTTTATCCCCCCGGGCGGATACAGCAATTCTTGATTGAGATGCTGTGTGTGGAAACGGAGCTGCCCTCCCACCTCCTCACCCAGTACCTGTCCAGCAAAGATCAGAAAGGCGTCACTTGTCTCCTTGCAGCTTTTTGGGAATCTATATTCAAAAGGTTAAAAAAGAGAAAAAACAACCCAAGAGTTCAGATGATGAAGGTTAGCAAGACATTTTATTTAAATGGACACAACCAGCATATTACCACATCATCATGGAATCAAGCACAGACTATCAGGGAGATGTTTATCCCATCGGGTTTGCGGATGAGGCCTGATCTGGGGTGTATGGGGGCCAGTGATGGGTCTTCAGGGCGAGAATTTGGCTGCCTCCCACACACCCCTGCATCCGTCAGTCCACTTCCATGAAGCCTGTCCTCACTTGGGATCTTCCTGTCACCCACTCCCCTTCAAGCCTGCCAACCCCACCCTTTTAAAACAACATTAAAAAAAAAAAGGGAGAAAGAAATCATTCTCTCATGCAGCCTGAGATGGCTGAGTTATGATTCACGGCAAATTTCAGCAGGGCTTAAGTGCTGTCGTGCTTTCGTTTCTTTTTCAACAAAGCCCTGGGGGAAAAGCAAAATAATAATAATAATAATAATAATAATAATAATAATAATAATAATGCCCCAGAGAAGAGGGAGCGAGGGATATGGGCACACAAGTCATACATGAGGAGGGAGCTTTGAGAATTGCAAGATGAGCCTACAGAGGTACCCAGGTGGTGGAGGCCATCATGGTGATGTGGGGGTGTGGGGGGGTGGGGGAGAGGTGGAGCAGTGGCCAGTGCCTGGGGGAGGAGTGTGAGCTGGGACAGAAGCCCTGGAGGGAAGTGTGACAGCATCTAGGACCCACCCCTCCACTGCCCTCCCTTGTGACAGACAGTTCTCCCAGCAGACAGACCAGAAAATGTTTCTGGTGGCACAGAAGGAATTCAAGACAAGCCAATTCTCCTCCACAGTGGGAGTGTGTCCGCAGCTGGGATACTCACCATGGCCTACAGCAGCCACTTAACAAAGAACCATTGGGGTTGGGGCACGCGGTCATGCACCTGGTTAAGTGCACATATTATGAAGTTCAAGGACCAGTGCAAAGATCTGGGTTCCAGTCCCAGGTTCCCCACATGTGGGAGAAGAGCTTCATGAGTGGTGAAGAAGCAGTTCTGCAGGTGTCTCCCATTCTCTTCCCCTCTCTATCTCCCCCTCCTCTCTCAATTTCTTTCTGTCCTATCCAATAAAATGAAGAGAAAAAAAAAAAGGCCACTAGGAGCAGTGGATTCGTAGTGCTGGTACTGAGCCCTGGAGATAATCCTAAAGGCAAACAAACAAACAAACAAAAAAACATTTGGAGAGGTCAGGTGGTGGCACACTTGGTTGGTTACCCTGCCCCAAAGACCTGGGTTCAATCCCTCTGACCCCTCCTGCAGGAAGAGAAGCTTCACTTTGAAGCAAGACTGCAGGTGACTCCTTCTCCCTCCCTCTCTATCTTCATCTTCCTTCTCAAGTTCTTTCTGTTTCTAGTCAATAAAGAACTAATAATAATAAATTTAAAAAAACAATAAAAAACAAAGACTGATCTGAGTATATTCACAGAAGGAGATCTCTGTCCACCAGAGGAGCCATCTTGCAGAATAAGACAGGGAGTGTCAAACAGTACCACTTATGCAAAAACGTCACACTAGGCACAGCTAGTAAAATCACTGCTCTGCCCGAGTCACAGTGCATTCTAACATGGTCTAAGTTTCAGGTAGTCAGCACTGTGTGCAGGCTCTTCTGTAGTGGACATTCAGTTTACCACTGAGTGTCCCCTTCTCCATGCCCTTGACCCCTTTCTGCATGCCCTGTCCACCCCATTCTCCGTTCTCTCCTGGTAGCCACTACTTGGGTCTTTAACTCAAGAACTTTCTTTATTTTTTCATCATCAGTTTCCACTGGTGCAGGGCGGGAGGGGGAGGGAGTTTCTTGCTGGCCAGAAAGAGACAGAGAGAGATGGTAGAGAAGGAAAGACACCACAGCACCGAAGTTTCCCCACAGCCGTGAGAACAGAACAGCAGATGCTGGCCTGAAAGGTCTCGGTTTGGGTGTGTTTGCTTTATGGGTTCACCTTTTTTTTTTTTTTTTTTAAAAAAAAAAAGATTATTTCTTTGTTCCTTACATCGGCCCTTGTGCTTTGTGCCATGTGAGCTTAACCCGACTCCCCTAGTTCTTTGTTTTATTTTTAGTTCTTTTAAATATATTTATTGGACCCAGACAGCCAGAAATCAAGAGGTAAAGGGTAGATATAGATAGATAGATAGATAGATAGATAGATAGATAGATAGATAGAAAGAAAGATAGATAGATAGATAGATAGATAGATAGATAGATAGGGACCTGCAGCACTGCTTCATCACTTGCAAAGCTTTCCCACTGCAAGCAGGGACCAGGGGCTTAAACGTGGGTCCTTGAGCATTATAATATGTGTATTCAACTAGGTGCCACTATCTGGCCCCCTCAGCTATCTTTTTTTTTTTTAAGTCAACTTTTTATTGTATAGAGACAGAGTTGAAAAGGAAGGCAAGAAAGAGGGAGAGAGAGAGAAAAAAAGAGAGAGAGAGAGAGACCTGCAGAGGGGGCTGGGTGGTAGCACACCTGGTTGAGCGCACATGTTACACTGCTCAAGGACCAAGGTTTGAGCCCCCAGTCCCCACCTGCAGGGGGAAAGCATTGTAAGTGGTGAAGCAGGGCTGCAGGTGTCTCTCTTTCTCTCTCCCTCTCTATCATCTCCTTCCTTCTTGATTTCTGGCTGACTCTATCCAATAAGTGAAGATCATAAGAAATAAAATAAATAAAATAAAAATAATTAAAAAATTAAAAAAAGAGAGATCTGCAGCATGGCTTCACCCCACTTGTGAAGATTCCCCCCTGCAGGTGGGGACCAGGAGCTTGAACCCAGGTCCTTGCACATGGTAACATGTGTCCTCAACCAGCTGTGCCACCGCCTGGTTGCACTTTTTCGTTCCTTATCTGACACAGACAAATGGAATCGTTCAGTGCTCTTTCTCTCCCCCCGACTTCTCTCACTCCTCAGAATCTCTTCTGGACCCATCTGTGTTGTGGCAAATGATAGACATTTTTCTTCTTTTCGTGAAATACTAAATGGGTGTCTGCTGTGTACATGCTACACTCTCTTCACCCAGTTATCTGTAGGTGGGTGGTTATGTTGTTTTCAACCCTTAACTGTTTTGACGGAAGTCACCATGAATACAGGAAGTGTTTGCCTCACTGAATTATTGCTTTTGTGTTTGCGGGGGTTAGGGGGTGGGGTCGATACCCAGACACTAGCTCATTGGACCCTATGGCACATTTCCTCTGAAATTTAGGGGGCAGGGCAGCAGCACAGCGGGTTAAGTTCACATGGCGCAAAGCACAAGGACCAGCTTAAGGATCCCGGTTTGAGCTCCCGGCCCCCCACCTGCAGGGGGGTCACTTCACAAGCATTGAAGCAGATCTGCAGGTGTCTTTCTTTCTATCCCCCTCTCTGTCTTCCCCTCCTCTCTCCATTTCTCTCTGTTCTATCCAACAACAATGATAGCAGTAACAACAACAATAATTGTTGGGTAGTATGCCAGCTCCCCCTGGCTTCTGCTTAACCAAGCACTGGTATGCCTATATAGGGATTGGTTTGATCCCATTCAAAGCTTTGGTCTATTTACATAAATCACTTTTACATTTACATAAAGCACCACACTCCCTCCAGGGCATTGGTGGTTCAGTGGTAGAATTCTCACCTGCTCCGCCCCCTCTCCTTATCACACCCTGATCCTCTCCTTGTCACACCCTGATCTTCCACCAGTCACTTTTCGCTCCACCCTCTCTATGTCACATTCTGTTTCCACCATACTTGGAGAGTCTAAAAACAGCTGCTCTTCTGATTAAAGACACTTGGAAATTGCTTTCCGGCTCCGAGAGTTCCAGAGTGTATCTCCTGCGAAGTTAGTGTGGCACGAGCTCCTGATCCCTCTCCCACGCAGCAGCCTAGATCGGCTCCAGTTGAGTTCTCTCCAACCCAGAGAGCACTAGCTCGGGAAGAAGCACCCTCAGGCTATCCCGGCAAATAATAACTACAACAATGACAGCAATAACAATAATAACAACAACAACACCAATAAACAAGGAAGGGGGAAAAATAGCCTCCAGGAGCAGTAGATTCATAGTGCAGGCACCAAGCCCCAGCAATAACCTGGGAGGCAAAAAAAAAAGTTTTATTTGATTAAAAAAACAGAAATAGAGAGGGATGGAGAAGAGAAGAAAGACACCTACAGCACTGCTCCACCACTTGTAAAGCCTCCTCTGTATAGGTGGGGACCTGGGGCTTGAACCCGGGTCCTCTCAGGTGGTAATGTGTGAGCTCTACTGGGTGCACCAGCGCCTGGCCCCTCCTAATAGATTACTATGTCTTCTCACACCGGTGTTTGTGTTGGTTGAGACAGTAGATTCAGGGAGACTCGGAGCAGAGAGGGTTCAGGTGTGGTGCTTAGATAGAAGGGGTATCTGCTCTATTATTTTGAGTGAATCAGTATTCTTGTGTTTCTTGTAGAATTTTAATTGAGTGAGGAATATGGACTTGGGGTCCTTCTTGATGACAAGAAGCAGAGGTTTTACCCCCCTCTATTCAAGGTCATCGACTATAATTCCATGTCAGAGTTTCTGAGCCTGGGGTATATTTAATTGCCCTAGATCTGTGATGTATTTATCTTTATGCTTCAAGTGAGGCTGCAGATTTCTCTCTCTCTTCTTAGTTTATTATTTTATTAGCAGGTTAAAGGATTACAATACAGTTGTTAACACATGGGTACAATTTCTCATCTTCCATGATAGGTGTCAGCAAAATATTCATCCCCACCCATCACGCAGTAGGACCCCAAAGCTCCTTTTTTACTTTCTTCCCTTCCCATAGCCAAACCCAGCCCTAAGTTTTACTTTTTGTCTTTCCCTTTTGGTGGTCCTTAAGTTCTTCTTCTTTTTTTGAAGACTTCCTTTTTTTTTGTTTATAAAATGGATATATTGATAAGACTATAGTATGAGAGGGGTGCATTTCCACACAATGCCCACCCCCAGAGTTCCATATCCCATCCCCTTCCCTGATAGCTTCCCTATTCTTTATCCCTCTGGGAGTATGGACCCAGGATCATTGTAGGATACGGAAGGTGGGAGGTCTGGCTTCTGTAACAGCTTCTCCACTGAACATGGACATTGGCAGGTCGATCCATACTCCCAGCCTCTCTCTTTCCCTAGTGGGGCAGGGATCTGGCGAGGCGGGCCACCAAGACACATGGTGGGGTCATCTGCCCAAGGAAGTCAGGTTGGCATCATGGTATCATCTGGAACCTGGTGGCTGAAAAAGAGTTAAGATGTAAAACAGAACAAATTGTTGACTAATCTTGAACCTAAAGGCAAGAATATTGCAGATCTGGTCAACTCCATCAGGAACAACATAATGGATCCCTGTGTGGGCCTCTATAGGACCTTGCTCTCAATGTGGATCAATAATTATAGGGAATGTTCCATTCTCTGAAGGGATGTTGGACAAAATACTCTACCTACCATCTGAGGAAGATGGGCCCCGAAATCAGTGCAGCCTGGAATGTTCCTAGCCATGACCACAGAACACGAGCTCAGACCTACAGGGATGCAGAGGTCACACAGTCTCCTGTGCGGAATATGGGCCCCAGATCAAATCGGTGGGGTTTACAGTCAACAATATTTATACCCCTTTCTCATATTTGGGAGCTACTCTCTTCCCTGATCCAGCTTTCTAGTCCTTTTTCCAACTATGACACCGTCTCCCCAGACAATAACCTGGGTCCACCTGCATATCAGATATCAGGCAAAGGCAAAAACTAGTTGTCATTAGAGTTTGGGGCTCCAGTTGGCCGGGCTAGCTTCGCGGAGGTAGACAGAGATTCGAGGACACACGGCTGAGCAGAGAACACAGTTTAATCTTTATTCACGAGTGGGCAAATCACCACACCATGTGCTTCTCCATCTTTCTCCTCCAGTGGCTGCGGTGGGAACTCAGGAAGTACGTAGGATAGGGGGCGGGGAGAAGGGAGTAGCGTGAAAACTGACAAGGGCTAAACCACAATCTCCCGGCAGGGAGAGTGAGACCAAACCAATGTGAAGCATAGCAACAACTAGTAAAGTCATGGGCCTTCTGGAATATACCTAAAACAGACCTACTAGCTTCTTCCAAAATGGACACCCCCAAATCTTCATCTGCAATAGTTATTTATTTATTTTACCAGAGCACTGCTCAGCTCTGGCTTATGGTAGGGTGGGGGATTGAACATGGGACTTCAGAGCCTCAAGCATGACAGTCTATCTGCATAATCATTATACATTATGTACCTAAAAATTCTAGCTGTCCCTGGCTCCTGATGGGACCTTGAACACACAGCTTTCTCAGCACAGCCGTAGAGCCTCATGGGTCAAGTGAGAGAGCTCTACCAAGCCATTCCTTGTATCTCGGTTCCAGATGACCAAATCCACACAAAATTCTCTGAGGGACCCTCCAAGGTAGACGTGAACCACCAACTTCAGCCATCACTCCTGCACAATGAGAGTGGCCAAACTTTGTGTCAGGGATAAGGACACTCAAAATAAGACAAGAAGTAAGAGCCCCCTCACCCAGGACCTTCATCAAAAACCTCTCTGGTGTCAGCTGCCACATTGCTTCACTGAGTGAATGAAGACAAGATCTCCCTCCCCACTCCTCTTTTCAGTGGCCTTTGCAGCAAAACTTCAGGAGTTTTCTCTACTGAGGATCTTTTGTTTGTCTCCTTCTCTCTCTAAAATCAGCTACCACCAGGCCTTTCTTCTTGGTGCAGATTTGGGGGGGGGCATTCCCAATGCCCCCTCTGAGTTTTTTTAAGACTTTATTTATTTGTTTATTCCCTTTTGTTGCCCTTGTTGTTTTATTGCTGTTGTTATTGATGTCATTGTTGTTGGATAAGACAGAGAGAAATGGAGAGAGGAGGGGAAGACAGAGAGAGGGAGAGAAAGACCTGATTCACCTTTTGTGAAGTGACTCCTCTGCAGGTGGGGAGGCAGGCGTTCAAACCAGGATCCGTAAGCCAGTCCTTGTGCTTTGCGCCACATGTGCTTAACCTGCTGTCCTACTGTTTGACTCCTGCCCCCTTTGAGTTTGATAATTTATTAGGACGAGTCAGAGACTCAGAAATTTAGAAATTTGATCTACTTAGGGTTATTGCTTTGTTATGGTGGAGAGAAGCCAGAGCCAGCCAGAGGGAGAGCTCCATCTTGGATAATCAGCTCATAGGCATGGACTCAGGAGGGCCTCCCAGGATCCATTTATTAGCCCTAGTCCAGGCATGACCTGAGGGGGGTCCCCAGGGATAGGAAGATACTCTTAGAATTTGGGGAGTTCAGGGATTTAGAGACACCCTTCCAGAAGCCCAGGAAAAGAGGTGGCCCCATTCTTCACAACACAGGAGAGGCTAAGAAGCAACTTGGCCTCCTCTCATGGTTGACCAGTTGACTGTTGTCAACACTGACAATTGCCTGTCACCAGCAGGGGAAACACAGCATAAAGGCCAGAGTCCTGTAGTTGGGTGCCTCAGCAGAACACCCTGAATGTGGATCTCCTCCAGGGCTCTTTCCCCATAGCTGTCTCTTCATTTAGCCTTTCTCAAACTAGGGTGTCTCTACTCCCGCTCTGAGCTGACCATGCCCCTGTCTCTCCACTTGGAGTCGCCCAGTGCTGCAGGCTCCAGAAGTAACTGCCCACTAGGTGCTCCTCCTGGCTGGCCATAGGCTTCTAGTAGTCAGCAAGTCCCCAAAGGAACTCAGGTCCATTTCTCTTCCAGCATTTGTCTCTTAGCAAGGACAATGCCTTCCTCCTAAGAGCCTCATCCTCATGCCCAGTCCTATATTCCAGCCCTCTCACTCTGCCCCCTCCAGCACCTGTCCATTTGCCTCTTTAGCTCTTTGCCCAGATGTCCCACTGTCCCATTACTGGACCCCCTGAGGCCCTCCTTATACATGTCACCAAGGGGCAGAGAGAAGAGCCCCTTCTGCAAACTGATGTCCTCTGTCTTCCTACCTGTCTTAGGATATCACATCTCCCCTCCTGGTGAAGACTTCTCCAGCACCTGTTTTAGAATTTAGCACCTGCTTCTTGACACACACACACACACACACACACACACACACACACACATATATATCTGGATAGAGACAGAGAGGGAGATAGGGAGGGAGAGAGAGGGAGAGAGACAGAGAGACACCTGCAGCTCTGTTTCACCACTTGGGAAGCTTCTTCCCTGCTGGTGGAGACCGGGGACTTGAACCTAGGTCCTTGTGCACTGTAATGTGAGCGCTTAAACAGGTACACCACTGCCAGGCCCCCCAACCCACTGTTCGTTTGTCTACACATGTGCAGGGAAATGAGGAGTCCACCTACCATGGGAGGAGGAGGAGCAGGAGGAGGAGGAAGAAGAGAAGAAACCAGATGAAGGGCTCCAGGTCACTTGCCAGACCAGAGTCACCTTAGCACCCGGTTTGCTGGGCGCTGGGGAGGCAAAGAAGGTTTAGCTCAGAATGTGGGAGGGGCGTGACTCCAGGGGTTTGCCCGAAGATCAGAGACCCAAGGGTGGCAGGGAGGAGGAAGTGAAGTTGCGGATACTGCCAAGCCCTGGACAGGGACCTCAGGGAGGCTCCGCTGGGCATTTGGGAAGACAGTGTTTCTTTGGATGGGTCCAGGGGCCTCATGGCCCGATTGCAGTGCAGAGCACACGGAGGAGAGGCCCCTGCAAAGACTTGTCGGCTAAGGCAAGCAGGGATCAAGCCGGATTATTCCAGCACATCAACCTCTCCCCAAGGAGCCTGGGGGAGATATGAGCTCAGCCACAGCTTGAGTGCCTTTCTGAAAACCCTCCGACAATGGGCTCAGGATAATTGGGGTTTAGCTTTCTCAACAACAATGAGAAAGAATATGTCATAATTGCCAGATTTTTTTTTTTTGAAAGCTTCATCCTTCTTTCACTGGGATCAAATGAGCCTGGTAATTTGGAGCTCAGAGAAATGGGCCCCATTATGCCTCACTGTGGTCCAGCACCCCCCCTCCCTACCACACCGCCACCCCTAGCTCTTCACACGGAAACCAGGAGGCGCCTCCAGTTCTCAGGCCTTGCGCTCCCAGCTCAACCTTGGAGCAATTAGCGGGCATTTCATGGCCCATTTCTGCCAAATAATGTGACGTGACAAAAGAGAAATAACAGTAAAAACCAGGGGTTGAGGACTGGGGACCCTTTCCTGTTCTCCAGATGGGGAGAAGCTTGGAGATGGTGGTGGGTGAGGGGCTGGGAACTGACGCCTTGAATCTTGACCAGCCGTGCTCTCCCCTCAGCCCCACTTGTCCCGATGCCTGCCTGGGAGTTATCCTGGGGCTCCCTGGTCTCCTTCTGGAAGCAGGAGGCTCTGAAAACTCCTGGAAGCCTCCTTTCACAAGCTGTGTGGTCCTTCTCCCTAACTTTGTTTTTATTATCTTTATTTATTGGAGAGACAGCCAGAAACTGAGAGGAAGGGGAGAGACAGAGAGACAACTGCAGCACAACTTCACTGTGCCTGAAGCTCCCTCCCTGCTGCAGGTAGGGACCTGTGGTCCTTGCACATTGTAACATGTGCTCTTAACCAGGTATGTCACCACTTACTCCCCCAACTTCATTTATTTATTTTGCCTCCAGGGTTATTGCTGGGGCTCAGTGCCTGCACCACGAATCCACTGCTCCTGGAGGCCATTTTTTGCCCTTTTGTTGCCCTTGTTGCTGTATTGTTGTTGTGGTTATTATTATTGTTGTTGTTGTCATTGTTGTTGGATAGGACAGAGAGAAATGGAGAGAGGAGGGGGAGACAGAGAGGGGGAGAGAAAGACAGACGCCTGCAGACCTGCTTCACCACCTGTGAAGCAACTCCCCTACAGGTGGGGAGCCGGGGGCTAGAACCGGGATCGTTATGCAGGTCCTTGTGCTTCATGCCATGTGTACTTAACCCGCTGCGCTGCTGCCCGACCCCCCCAACTTTATTTTTAAATAAAGGCAGAGACAGAGAGAGAGAGACAGAGAGAGAGACAGAGAGAGAGACAGAGAGAGAGAGACAGAGAGAGAGACAGAGAGAGACAGAGAGAGACAGAGAGAGACACAGAGAGAGACACAGAGACAGACAGAAAGAGAGACACAGAGAGAGAGACAGAGAGAGACAGAGAGAGAGACAGAGAGAGACACAGAGAGACAGAGAGAGACAGACAGAAAGAGAGACAGAGAGAGACAGAGAGAGACAGAGACAGAGAGAGACAGAGACAGAGAGAGACAGAGAGAGACAGAGAGAGACAGAGAGAGAGAGAGAGATTGGCCATCTTTGGTGCTTCCTTCCGTGTCATGGGTGCTGGGTTCAAATTTGAGTCACACACAGGGAGAAGCAGACATCATCCCAGTGTTCTTCCAGCCTTTTCACCCTTATTTTCACCCAGAATCTCCATCAGCTACGCCCCCTCCCAGCCTGGGCTAGAATCAACATCCTGAATGTTGGGGGGAAATAGCTCAGTCAACAGAGTACAAGACTTGGGTGTCTGAGGCTTCTAATCCTACAGGTTCATATCTCAGAGCTGTGAGCACCAGAATCTCTCTCTCTCTTTCTCTCTCTCTCTCTCTCTGTCTCTCCTTCCTCCCTCTCCTGTCTGTCTATCTCATATGAAAAAAAGATAAAAGAAATCTTTAAAAGGGGGAGTCAGGTGGTAGAGTAGCTGGTTAAATGCAGGTGGGGCAAAGCACAAGGACCGGCATAAGGATCCCGGTTTGAGCCCCCGGCTCCCCACCTGCAGAGGAGTCTCTTCACAGGCGGTGAAATAGGTCTGCAAATGTCTATCTTTCTCTCCCCTTCCCTGTCTTCCCCTCCTCTCTCCATTTCTCTCTGTCCTATCCAACAGCAACGACATCAATAACAACAACAATAATAACTACAACAATAAAACAAGGGCAACAAAAGGGAATAAATATATAAATAAATATTTTTAAAAAGATAAAAGAAGAAGAAGAATCTAGGAGGCCTGGCAGTGGCACGAGTGGTAGAACACATGTTACCATACAGAAGGTTCAAGTCCCCAGTCGCCACTCGTGGGGAGGGGGGGGTGTAAGCTTCATGATAAGTGAAACAGGGCTGCAGGTGTCTGTCTCTCTTATGCTTTCTATCTCTCCTTCCCTCTCAACTTCTGTGTATCCAAAATAGATAAAAAATAACATAAATTTTCATCAGGGACAAACTCCTATCCGGCTCTAAAATTCCATAAGCTCCCTCTTTGACCCTCTTGTGACTGAGGTCTCAGGTCTGAGGTCACAGGTGAAAACTCTGAAATTTTAGTGACTTCTGCAAAGTCATTTTCCCTCTCCGTTCCTCAAGCCCTTCATCTATGAAATGGAGCATCAAAGCTTCCACAGGAGCCAGGGGAAGGAGGCAAGACAGACAAGTTGAGACAGATCAGATGGACACACTCACCACTGGAGGGCAGAGAGGGGAGAGGGAGAGGGAGAGGGAGAGGGAGAGGGAGAACTGAAGGAGGCTTCAGCGGCGTGAGTTCTCTCTCCCACAGCGACATAGCAGCTGGAATCCCAGGGAAAGATCGGGTCAGGCAGATGAGCTTGTGGAGAGGAGTGGAGTTGAGTCAGAACTAAATCCACAAGCAGCATTTACCCTCATGTCTGTCCTGGTTGGACTCTCAGATCCTCAGGTGTGCTCCTGTGGGTCCATGTGGGGAGCATGAGGAGAAATCTTGTTATGATTACACACACACACACACACACACACACACACACACACACACACACACACACATGTCACATACGTCACATGCCACACGCCAAGGCTCTATGTAAACTCTTTATGGGGCCACATCAGAAGTTAAAATTGGAGGCTACAGTTTGAACCAAGCATCACTGCTCCTTTCCTTGTAGACCCCCCACACTGGGGACCCAAGGAAGTATTACCAGAAGGATATTATGCCAATGTTAAAAAAAAATAGCCATCATATACAAAGATTTGGGTCCACGCCCATGTTCCTCCCCTGTAGGGAGAATGCTTCACAAGCAGTGAAGCAGGTCTGCAGGGGTGTCTCTCTTCCTGTCTCCCTCGCTATCTCCTCCTTTCCTCTCAGTTTCTATCTGTTCTATCTAATAAGAATAGAAGAATAGAAAGAAAGGAAAAAAGAAAAAAGGAAAGACAGAAATAAAAAATGGCCTCCAGGAGGGGTGGATTCATAGTCCCAGCACTAATAACCCTGGAGGCAAAAAAAAAAGGGGAAAAAATCGAATGATAAATGGAAGAAAGGGAAAAAAATGCAAGCATAGAAAAAATGGACACAATAGGAAGGAAAGAGGGAGGGAAGGAGACAGCTGGGGGGCGGGTATTATTGGCTGAACGTCAGTGTTTACCAAAGAGGTGCCATTCAAACCCTCGACTCCAAAGAACTATCATGACCAAGGGACCAGAGCAAGGAAACAATCTTTATTTATTTATTCTTAAATTTTACTTTTTTTTTTTTTTAGAGCCCTGCTCAGCTCTGGCTTATGGTGGTGCAGGGTACTGAACCTGGGATCTGGGAGTTTCAGGTATGAGAGTCTGTTTGTATCACCATTGTGCTGTCTCCCCTGCCCATAACCTTTACTTAGAAGGGTTTTTCTGGACAAAGGAAGCCTCAACTGGGACCCTCAAGATTGGCAGGAGACCTCCTAGGGGAAGAGACTCTGAGTAGGGAGGGTGTTCAAACAGACTGCAAGAACTAGAAGAAGGACACTGTGATCGGAGGTAGGACAAGATGGCAGTGGGGGGTGGGAGAGAGATGACATCAAAGCCTCAACAGGGCTTGCTTCCTGCAGAGCCTTGACTGCCAACACCAGGGAACTTGGAAGGATTTTCAGCAAGGTGGCATGCAGAGATCACACGGGACAGGTGTGACCCTTTGACGGAGTGCAGAACACACAACACAGAGCTACCAGGAGGACTTTCTGGGTGGGGCGTGGGGCTTGGGACAGCAGGCAACAAATGGCAGAGAGAGCAGTGGACAGGGAAGGGCAGTGATCACCCCCAAACCTGAGGGGGTGATGGATTGGGTCAGGTAATGGTGATGGGGTTGGTAAGTGTGGAGGGGTTCTGAGTGCAAATTCTGTGGTTTCTTGTCAGAGTCCAGGGCACCATCTTGATCAGGATGTCTGTGGAGGCTCAGGGGGTCAGGGGAGAGGACTGAAGTTTCCTGGGGATTAGAGGTTTCCCTCTTAGTTCTTCAAAAGTTTGGTTTTTGTTGTTGTTGTTATTGAATCTATTCTTAAAAATATTTATTTTTTATTGGATAGAGACAGAAATTGAGAGGGAGGGGAAGACAGAGAAGGAGAGAGACAGAGGACATCTGTAGCTCTGCTTCACCACTCATGAAGCTTTTCCCTCACAGGTGGGGGCCAGGGCCTTGAACCTGGATCCTTGAGCACTGTAATGCTTGTGTTTAACCAGGTGCATCACCACCTGGTCCTTTCACTTAGCCCTTCATTGATTAGAACTCCCACCCTCTTTGGAGGAGTGCAAGACTTGGGGTGTTAGGTGTGTTTTGCACCCTTGACCTTGGACTGTGGCAGAGTTTATTCACATGAAAAATGCTGGTGGGATTGGACAGGTAAGGAAGATACCCAGGGCACAGCATCCACTAGAGCTGCCTCCTTCAGGATGGTGCTGGCTGCCTGCCTTGCAGCATCCCAACAGGGCAGAGTTGGGATGAAGTGGAGTGTCCAGAGGATGAACTCAAAAGAGCCAAGCTGAACCTGAGAAGCCATGTAGTGACCATCATCCCAGGAAAGAAAGGACAAAGGTGACAAACACATGATGTCTGTGGAGATGGAAAGCCATGAAGACATTTTTTGGGAGTGGATGTGTGGAGTCAAGACAGAGAAAAGACTTGAAAGGTCCCTGAGGGGGTGACTCTTTCCTGAGCCTGGTCACAAATGTGTCTTTGAGATAGAGATTGCTCCACTCTGCTGGTCCCCTCCCAGTCTGCCACCTGCCCATTGTCATCTGATTGACTGGAGTTGAGATCAAGTTCTCACCAACCATGGTTTCCTGTCATGGCCTGGGGCGCCATCTTGGACCAGGTGGTCTGTGGGTCAGGAAGGAGGATTGAAGTGTCCTGGGGACTCCTCTTTGGGTGAAGGGGAGGAGACACAGCATTGAAAGCACATTAAGTTTTATTGTCTCAGAAGCTAGGGTTGTTTTGCCTGAGGTAGAGGAGGGGGCTGGGACTCCTTAAAGGGTGAAATAAAAAAAGTCCGAAAGAGAGAGAGAGAGAGAGATTGAGAGAAATACAACATTCTGTATCTTCAAAAAACTTGTGATCCCAGCAGGAGATATCAACTGGCTGGACAAAGGTTCTTGGGTGTGTGTGCATTTATATCTTGTGTGATTTTTAAGAGACTTCGCAACAAATGGAATCTCCACCCTCACTTCCTCACCGGAAGGCAGTCCCCAGATGCTGGGACCTGGCTGAGGATTGAAGGGGCTGGACGTGAATGGGGGTGGGGGCCCTGCCTCCCCTTTTCTAGGATACGTAAACAAGAAGGCAAGGACAGAGGCCAAGGGCATTAAATGTCAATTATCTACTCCTCCTAAATACTTCCTGTGAGAACAATTTGTCATTGACATACTTAATTAGACTCTTGACCAATATTTTCCAGATGTGGGGAGTTCTGCTCCAAACCCTAGCACAGATGTTTTCCATACTTAATGAGATGGTTGAGGCAGCCCCCTGGGGGGACGGAGGGAAAAAAAAGGAATCATCTGAACTATAGGTTATGAAATCTGGACTTAGTGGATCAAGAAAGAGAATCTGTTGCCTTGGAGTCTTTCAAAAGCAATAGACATCAGTGGCTGAGACACATGAACCCTGGCGAGTAAGTGGGGGGGGGGAACCCCAGAGACTGAGGGCTCTGAACACCATCAGCTCTGAACTTGGGAATGATGAGACCAAGAATTCCATTACTTGAAGTAGAGGAGGCTTTGAATACTTTAGGGTGTGTGTGTGTGTGTGTGTGTGTCTGTGTACGTGCGTGTGCATCATCAAGGAATACACAAAAGGCCTTATGCACTCGTACGTGTGTTGATCTGTGGAGTGTTCACATCAGCCTAGTCATTCTATTTCGTGTTTTGCAGAATGATTTCTCAACTAATGAGGGCAAAGCGGAGCATCACTGGTACATGTAAGGCTGGGAAATGATGTCCTCAGTTCTTGCCTTCTTTCCCCCAAAGAACTCTCCTTGGGGAGTCGGGGTAGGTGTATGGATTTAGCTTGTTTCCTTTTGTTATTAGAGACAGACATTAAGAGGTGGGGGTGGGTGGGAAGTGAGACACCTGCAGCCCTGCTTCACCATTTGTGAAGCTTCCTCCCTGCAAATGGGAATCAGGGATTTGAACCCAGGTTTTTGCACAAGGTAACATGTGCTCTACCGAGGACACCATTGCCCAGCCCCAGATATTCTTAATCTTAAAAAATATTGAGGGGCCGGGTGGTAGCACAACAGGTTAAGCACACGTGGTGCAAAGCGCAAGGACCAGCTGTAAGGATCCAGGTTCGAGCCCCTGGTTCCCCACCTGTAGGGGAGTTGCTTCACAGGCGGTGAAGCAGGTCTACGGGTGTCTATCTTTCTCTCTCCCACTCTGTGTTCCCCTCCTCTCTCAATTTCTTTCTGTCCTATCCAACAACAACGACAACAATAATATTAACAACAAGGGCAACAAAGGGAAAAAATGGCCTCTAGGAGCAGTAAATTAGTAATGCAGCCACTGAGCCCCAGCAATAACCCTGGAGGCAAAAAAAATATATTTATTGGATAGGACAGAGAGAAATTGAGAGGGGAAGGGTAAGCTAGAGAGGGGGAGAGAAAGATAGACACCTGCAGACCTGCTTCACTGCTTATAAAGCTTCCCCTGCAGGTAGGAGTCAGGGGTTTGAACCTGGGTCCTTGTACCTGGTAACATGTGTGCTCTACTGAGTATGACACTGCCTGGCCAACATTATCTTTTTTTTTTCTTCATACTTAACTTGGTATGGTGTCACCTGCATTATAATGGATAGCCTCCGAGGCTTATCCTGGGATTTCCATGTGGTAAGTAAATGCTTATGTCTGAAACGTGTGAGCAGCCCTTGAAAAAGAAGACAGTGAATTGGGAGATGATGGGGACCACAGGGGACAGGGAGGGAGGGCAGAAGGTACAGGCAGTGGTGTCCAGTGTTCCAGTTGGTGTGGGTGTAGGCAGGGGAGCCCAGGGCTCTCATCCACTTTAAAATCTTCCACCAGCTGTATAACCTTACTCTCCTAATTCTTCTGCCTCCCCCAAACTCTAAGGATTCTTTAATAGTCAACTTTGGGATGGTTATTCACTGGCATCAGAACTGGAGCAGCAAGGGCCCTGCAGGTGATTCGTTGGGTAGAAGGAATGTCTGGGTTTGGCGGGAACCTGGTGGATGGCAACGCTGTGCTTGGATCTCCGCCCCTCCCACCCCCTTTCTCTCTCTCTCTCTGAAAATATAGAGTGAAAATTTGAGTGGAAGGTGCTTCAGTGGTAGCACAGACCTTGGCTTTATTCTAGGCACCACATTTAAGTTTAAAAAATTTTTTTATTATATTTATTTATTTCCCCGTTTGCTGCCCTTGTTGTTTTATTGTTGTTGTTGTTATTGATGTCGTCATTGTTGGATAGGACAGAGAGAAATGGAGAGAAGAGGGGAAGACAGAGAGGGGGAGAGAAAGATAGACACCTGCAGACCTGCTTCACCGCCTGTGAAGCGACTCCCCTGCTGGTGGGGAGCTGGCGGCTCAAACCGGGATCCTTACGCTGGTCCTTGCGCTTTGCGCCACCTGCGCTTAACCCGCTGTGCTACCGCCCGACTCCCCACATTTAATTTTTTTTTATACATGTGATCATATATTCTTTTTTCAAAATTTATTTTTTATTTAAGAAAGGATAAATTAACAAAACCATAGGGTAGGAGGAGTACAACTCCACACAATTCCCACCACCCAATCTCCATATCCCATCCCCTCCCCTGATAGCTTTCCCATTCTCTATCCCTCTGGGAGCATGGACCCAGGGTCATTGTGGGTTGCAGAAGGTAGAAGGTCTGGCTTCTGTAATTGCTTCCCCGATGAACATGGACATTGTCTGGTCGGTCCATACTCCCAGTCTGCCTCTCTCTTTCCCTAGTAGGGTGGGCCTCTGGGGAAGCAGAGCTCCAGGACACATTGGTGGGGTCGGCTGTCCAGGGAAGCCTGGCCGGCATCCTGATGACATCTGGAACCTGGTGGCTGAAAAGAGAGTTAACATACAAAGCCAAACAAATTGTTGAGCAATCATGGACCCAAAGCTTGGAATAGTGGAGAGGAAGTGTTAGGGGGGTACTCACTGCAAACTCTAGTGTACTTCTGCTTTCAGGTATATATTTTGCACTAGTTTGTGGATAAGTGTGAACATATGTAAAACACAGACTGAGTCTTTTTAACACATTTAAAATTTTTAAAGAAATGCTGTGGCTTAGTATGGCCTTTATTCACTGCTTCTCTGCTTTTCTACAGCCGAAATTCAGGAGGAATCCCACCCAGCAGTGCTGGTTTGGGCCTTGTACCAGGGTGCTGTCACACAGTGGCCAGGGATGAGGATCTCTGGGATGTCTCTTCTTTCATGAGTCTGGAGCCTGGGTCCTGGACACATGAGAGATGGGACTGGGAGAACTGGGGCCCCTCGCTTTGTCCACTTGTCACCTCTCTATGATCTTCCTGACATGGAGCCTCCCAAGGAGCTGGACTTCTCTGTAGGGCTGTGAGGATGCGGAAGGCCATGTCCTGGCAGAGCCGGGGCCAGTGGGAGCTGTGCCTCATTCATGGCCTGACCCCAGGGCATCTCATCTGCCCTGTGTTCATGGAAAGAGAGCCCCATCAGGGTGAATTGCATGGCTGAGGATACAGAATTAAAGTCTGCCTTGGATGAGAGGAGGATGGAAGAGTTTGGACACAGTTTGAAACCTCCACAATGTAAGATCAGGTATTGCAGACTCCAGACAACAGATTATTGGGGAGGGGTGTAATGGAGAGGACATGGGGAGAATGGGATGTGTTCCTGTGTACCCAGAAAATTGAAGAAACAGAGTGAAGGAAAGTCAACTATCAATAGGATCCACTACATCTGATCAACTAACTGAATATCTCTATCTATCTATCTATCTATCTATCTATCTATCTATCTATCTATCTATCTATCTACCTACCTACCTACCTACCTACCTACCTATCTATTCATCCCCATCTATGCATCATCCATCCCCCATCCATTTACCCAGCCACCCACCCATCCATAAGTACATACATACATATATCCATCCATCCATCCATCCATCCGTTTATCTATCTATTCATTCTTTCATTCATCCATCCATTTATCCACCTATCCATCCACCATATATTCACCCATACATTCATGTATCCATCCATCCACTTTATTCTTGTTATAATAGATGAGTTGTTGTTTCTCTTATCCCTAAGTTCCCTCCCTCCACATCCACACCTGCTCTGCTCTCCTCTCCTCTCCTCTCCTCTCCTCTCCTCTCCTCTCCTCTTCTCTCCTCCCCTCTCCTCTCCTCTCTTCTTTTCCTCTCCCTCTCTCTTCCTCATTCTCTCTGTGGCAAAGGACAGTCTCCAATAACTTTCCCCATTCTGCACTCTTGCATGTTATAAGAATTTCCCCCATCCATTGCATCAATCCCACCAGCATACAAAACGTACTACTATTTCTCCCACAGTAAGAATAAATTCTCTCTTCTCCCATCAGCTTTGGTTCCATGGTCTTCTCCCTTTCAGAGTTAAATTCTTGAGGGAAAAAGATCATCTCTATGCCCAGTCTCCACTGCTCCTTGCCCTTTCGCCCACCCTAGTCAGCGTCTCTACCCAGAATTCCATCTAACCAGCCTTTGTCATGGCTGCCATTTTGATCAATCCTACCTTCCTATTGCTTCTTGGCTCACCCTCGGTGTGACCATATAAAATACAGTCTAAGCTCATTTGTTTGAAAGGGAAAAATGGACTATTCTTTTTTTTTTTTTTTTGAAGGCTGTGCACAAACTGGCCACCTCAGAAAAAACAACACCACTTTACCAGTTTCTTTTTTCTTTATTGGGGGGATTAATGGTCTACAATCAACAGTAAAATACAGCAGTTTGTGCATGTGTAACGTTTCTCAGTTTTCCATATAACAATTCAACTCCGTCTAGATCTTCCTCTGCCATCATATTCCAGAAACTGAACCCCCCCTCAACCCCAGAGTCCTTTACTTTGGTGCAATACACCAACTCCAGTTCAAGTTCTGTTTACTTACTTTTCAACTTCTTTATTATTATTGTTATTATTATTAGTGATTTAAGGATTGACAAAATTGTAGGATAAAAAAGATACAATTCCACACAATTCCCACCACCAGAGTTATATATTCCACCCCCATCCATTGGAAGCTTGCCTATTCTTTACCCCTTTTGGGAGTATGGATCAAAGATCTTTATGAGGTGCAGAAGGTGGCATTTCTGGCTTCTGCAATTGCTTCTCTGCTGGACATGGGCCTTGGCAGGTGGATTCATACTCCCAGCCTGTTTCTATCTTTCCCTAGTGGGGTAGGGCTCTGGGGAGGCGAGGTTCCAGGACACATTGGTGTGGTCATCTGCCCAGGGAAGTCAGGATGGAATCATAGTAGCATCTACAACTTGGTGACTGTGAAGCATTAAGATATAAAGCAGAACAAGTTATTTAATAATCAGGAACCTAAAAGTAAGGATAGAACACGCACAGCAGGTTCCTCTGAGCAGAGTAGCTGAGCACAAGACGCCCTCCGTGCTCAGTGACTGTCTTCAACCCAGATGCCCGGGGAACACGCACTCGCTCTCTGTTGCAGCAGATGACTCAGTGTCCCTCTGGAGGGAGCAGAGACACCACCCCCACGACTCCCCTCCCTGCTCTTGACTTCACTGTGACCCTTGGGGGTGCAGGTCACCTCTCACCTGACAGGGACTTTCTTGCTTTCTCCACCCAGGATTAAACCTAATTTCAAAGGTCACCCCTGAGTGGAGTGGAACATGTCCCCACGGGGCCACCAAGCGCTCAGGTCCCGCTGGTGACTCACAGACTCTCTGCTGGGTTCAAAGGAGAGGGGACTTCAAGAGACAGAGCAATTACCCTTCCCCAGGAAGAGGGTGACAAGCACACGTTAAGTGCTGGGTTCTTCTTAAGCTCCTTTTAAAACTCTGAGCAGAACTTACTGATCCCTTCTTATGGGAGATGAAGTCATACCTGTTTGGTGTCATTCAGCCTGAAGCATTTTTCCATTTCAATGAAAAGAAAAAAAAGACCTTCACTACTATCTGCTCTCTCTCTCTCTCTGTCATGACATATATGTAAAAGATAAATCTCTCTATATACACAAGTATAAACATATATGCAATGTTTTTTCTTTCCTGTCCAATGCACTTCTCAGCTGTGGCTTATAGTGGTGCTGGGAATTGGGCCTGGGACCTTTGGTGCCTTGAGCATGAAAGTCTCTTTGCATCACCATGATGCTGTCTCCCAGTCCATATGGATGTGCATATAAGACGAAGACATAGTCTGTATATAACAAACTTATAGCTATATACACAGATTTCTATGTGCACAGATAAGTGCACACAGGTAGATGCCTATGCAAATTTATGTGTGCATGGATTTGCATATATGCATATATTTGAATTTACTCACCATATACTGAAAATGTCTTTTCTTTTCCTCCTCTTGGAACTAATAGCCGTCCCATCCTGGTGGGAGCAGTGGTGGCAGAACTGTCTGTGGTGATGGTGAAGAGGAGGGGGAGGTCTATGGAAGTAGCCTTGTGACTTCTTTTGTTCAGTTCTGATCACCGATGGATAATACACCGAGGGGTCTTCCCGCTCCAACTCCTCACCTAGTGCTGAGAACTGTGTCCTTCTCGTGGTGCATCCCTTGAGTACCCATTCATTGGGGAAACTGACGATCCTTCCTAGCCGACTGAATCCACATGGATCCCAGTCACTTTCAAAGCCAGCAACAAGCAGCTCCTGACAGCTTTCAAGCTGACGCTGTTGACTGGCTACGGAAGAAGGGCAAACGCTGGAAGAAGAAACTGTGTCCTGAGGACTTGATCCTTCTCATCGTTCAGCTCTTAACTAAAAGATTCTTCCTCCTGGGGCTGGGTGGTGGTGCACCTGACTGAGCACACATGTTACAGTGCCCAAGGACCCAGGTTCGGACCCCTAGTCCCCACCTGCAGAGGGAAAGCTTCACAAGCAGGGAATCAGGTCTGTAGGTGTCTCTCTTTCTCTCTCCCTCTCACTCTCCCCATATCCTCTCAATTTCTGCCTGTCTCTATCCAATAAATCAAGATAATAAAAAAGAAAGAAAAGAAAAAGTGAAAAAAACCATCAAGTTCTTCCTCAGAAAGAACTTGACAGGGCCGCTTCTCTGTTCCAGGAATGCCATGGAACTTTCTCTCTCGTGTAATTATTTGTTTCTTGGCAGGGAGATCTCACTACACACCAGCAGTCACTATTTGGTTTTTCTTGTTTCCTAGTTGTCTGAAAAATTTATCCTTTTTTTAAAAATCTTTTTTTTATATTTTACTTATTTTGTTTTTGAGAGAGATGCAGAGAGAGACAGAGAGAAACACCAGAGCACTGCCCAGCTCTGGCTTATGGTGGCACGGGGGATTGAACCTGGGACTTCGGAGCCTCAGACATGAGAGTCTCTTTGCATAAACATTATGCTACCTACCCCCGCCCCCAAAATTTACCTTTTAAAAATAGTTACTTATTTATTTTTATTTGATAGGACAGGGAGAAATTGAGAATAAACAATGTGTAGGGGGAAAGAGAGAGGAAGAGAGACACCTGTGGTCCTGCTTCACCACTCTTGAGGCTCCCCCTACTCCCATAGGTGGAGACCAAGGTTTCAAACCCAGGTCCTTGTGCACTGTAATGTGTGCGCTCAACCAGGTGCACCATTACCTGGCCCTTGTCCTTGTTTCTTGATTTGGTGTGTAAATTCAGGGGGAGTTCATTACCCCCATAACATTCTCTCCACCACATGCAGGAATTTAGGGGGTGGTGGACAGGTGGAATCCAGAGAGACTGAGTTATTATTATTATTATCTTTATTTATATATTGGATAGAGACAGCTGGAAATAGAGAGGAATAGGGAGATAGGGAGAGATATATAGAGACACCTGCAGCCCTGCTTCACCACTCATGAAGCTTCATCCCTCACCCCACCCCCCCAGGTGGAGGCCAGGGACTCAAACCCAGGTCATTGTGCATTGTAACATGTGTGCTCAACCACCTGGCCCAAGACTGAATAACTTCTCAAAGATCACACAGCCGGTCCAAGGAGGAGTCAGACTCCCATCCTGGAACCCTAGAATCTAGGCATTTATTCCTGCACCGAATGGATCTTGCCCAACTAGAAGTGCACACTAAATACATAATCCTCAAAAACTCACTGATATCTATTTCCTCAAGCCCATTTCTCCTGTTCTGCCCCTCTCTCCTCTGCCCTCTCCACACACCTGGCTCAGATAAAAAAAAAGTGGGGATTAGGTTTACAACTTGCTCACTTAAAGAAATCACTTTGATTTAGGGCAAGTGTGAGTCACTATGCCCCCGAGTTTGGCTGAATTTCCCGATCTCTCCCATGGTGCTGTGTTGAAAGATTAGACCTTTCATCCAGGGCTCAGAGGGAAAGGGGGTACCAGTGTGAGATGACAGGCTTGCTCGATTACTGCAGGGGTGAGAGGAGAGCAGGCTGGTTCTGCCAGCCCCAGAGGTCTGCTCCCTTTGGAGGAAGGGAAGGGAAACCATCGCAGTGTGAATGTGCATGAATCCAATGGTTTATTTATTTTAATTTGATCTTATTGGATAGAGATGGAGAAAAACCGAGGTGGAAAGAAGAGATATAGAGAGGGAAAGAGACAGAGAGACACCTGCAGCCCTGCTTCACCACTTGTGAAGCTTCCTTCCTGCAGGTGGGGACCAGTGTCTTGAACTTGGGTCCTTGTGCATGGTAACGTGTGTGCCCAACCAGGTGCGCCACCACCTGGCCCTCAGTAGGTTCTCTAATTTTCACTGTTAACACAGCCTGGCCATATTAAAAGCAATTTTGGATATTTTATTTTTATGTAAATGAGAGAAATAGGAGCAGGGTGGTGGTGCACCTGGTTAAGTGCATGTATTACCATGTACAAGGACCCAGGTTCAAGCCCCTGGCTCCCACCTGTGGGAAGATAGCTTCATGAATGGTGAAGCAATGCTGCAGGTCTCTCTTTCTCTTCCTTTATACCTCTCCTGCCCTCTGAATTTCTCTATCAAATAAAATAAAGTTAAAAAAATGAATGAGAGAGATGGAGAGAGAAAGGAGAGAGATACAGAGAGAAAGACACTAGAGCCCTGCTCAGCTCTGGCTGATGGTGGAGCTGGAGGTTGAACCTGGGACCTAGGAGACTCAGGCATGAGAGCGTTTTGCAGAACCATTATTCTCTCTATCCAATCCCTAAGACAATTCTGACTTGAAATATTTATTATTATTATTATTTATTGGGGAATTAATGTTTTGCAAAATACAATAGTTTGTATTGCATAACATTTCCCAGTTTTCCATATAACAATACAACCCCCACTAGATCCTCTGTCATCCTTCTTGGACCTGTATTCTCCCCACCCACCCACCCCAGAATCTTTTACTTTGGTGCAATACGCCAATTCCAGTTCAGGTTCTACTTGTGTTTTCTCTTCTGATCTTGTTTTTCTGACTTGAAATCTTTTTAAAAATATATTATTTATTTTTTATTATTAGGTAGAGACAGAAATTGAGAGGGTTGGGGAGATAGAGAGGGAGATAGATAGAGAACCATAGAGATAGATAGATAGATAGATAGATAGATAGATAGATAGATAGATAGATAGAAGAAGCCCTGCTTCACCACTCATGAAGCTTTCCCCCCTGCAGGTAGGGACCAGGGGCTTGAACCTGGGTCCTTGTGCACTGTAATGTGTCTGTTTATACAGTAATCATGTTACTGGGATTACCATAAATATGCCCTCCTGTTCTTTCAGTAGTCCTCACAATCAGCATATAAACATGCACAGATGTATATTGAAGTGAGCACAGATGTATATTTAAGTAAGAGAGAGAGAGAGAGAGAGAGAGAGAGAGAGAGAGGGAGACTGCAGCACCATCCCACTATCCCGAGAGCTCACCAATGCTGTCCATGGTGCTGACATGTGACAACTCTATAAAGTTAAAGCCAACATTTGTCACTAGGCAGAGAGAGAGAGAGAGAGAGAGAGAGAGAGAGAGAGAGAGAGAGAGAGAGAGGGAGAGAGAGAGATAGATAGATCCTGGTGTTCCAAATGCATCTCTCTCCTTCCCTCAGCCCCAAGCAGTGAGAGTCCTCTAGCTCTGTGCTTGACGAGAGCCCAGAGCCCAGGCATCACAACAAAGAACGTTCCTTTGGCTCAAAATTGCTCCAAGGGCTTATTCCAGAATGGTTTCTGGTGAGTCTGACTGACTGACACAGTGAGCCCTGACGTTCACACAGCAGTGTCGGGGGGTTTCTGTCCCCCTGCATCCTGTCCAGGAGTGGGGAGTGGTCAAGTATTTTATGCATGTGCTTCTTTGCCGAGTGAATTGTTGGTGTCTTTTTTTTTTGTTGTTGTTTTTATTTCTTTACTCATGACACAGTTCAGCTCTGGCTGATGGTGGTACCGGGGATTGAACCTAGAACCTCAGAACCTTGGGCAGGAGATTCTTTTTTGTGGAACTGTTGTGCTATCTCCCTGCTCAATATTCTATTGTCTTCTTGGTGAGCACAGTGGCCTGAGCACAGTGTCCTGTGTTGACCAGTTACCTTCATCTTCTTATTTTCTTCCTCTCTTTCCTCATTTAGATCTTTTCCTTCTTTCTTTCTCTCTCCTTTCTTTCTTTCTTCCTTCCTTTCTTTCTCTTTCTCTCTCCTTTCTTTTTCTCTTTCCTCCTCATTTTCTTTCCTTTTCCTTTCTCTCATTCTCTCTGTCTTGCTTTCTTTTATCCTTATTTTTAAAAATTTATTATAAACATCTTCTTCCAACACAGAGCCTCCCAACATCCTCAGCTTTGGCTTTACTTTTAGAATTACAAGCTGGAAACCCGGACAAGGATGTGATGTGAGATCACCGGTGGGGATTGCCGAGCCCAACGCCAGGACAGTGAGTAAATCAAAGGCTCAGGTGCAGAGCGGCTCGGGGGCCAAGGCGAGAGCCACTGGCATGGCTGTCTTACAACCTCCCTGATGGCCAGGGGTCTCCATCAGCCAGTGCACTCGGCCCTGCGTACTTTGGGGACCGTTTTGTTGGAGGACGGGGGGCCTGCAGCTGTCCTTTGCCCACACATCTGTCTGTCAGTCTGTCTGTCTCTTGGAGAAAGTCCTTGGCGTGCCGGGACACATCCGACTCCATTAGGAGGCTTTCTCTCTTGCTTCTCTGCTCCCTCTCTCCTGCCAGACTCCTGGAGACAGAAGCTCCCTGGATCAGGCCCCAGGCTGCCTTGCTTCTGTGGGGTTTTGTTGACTATTCCTAATGCCCCGTTAAGTCTCCGCCTCTTCTGCTGTCAACTAGGCATTTGCCTGATGTGACATCTTCAAGAGTCCTTAAGACGGGGCGGGTGAGAGAGGTGAAAGAGAGGGCAGCGTGAGGGGGAGGAAGAGGAGGAGGAGAAGCCGAAGGGCAGAGTCACTGGTGTCACCTACCCACCAGGGACCAAGAAGAGATTGCACTGGACCCTCCCCCTTGACAGGGCTGCTGAGTTCCTGGTGCTTCCTTGCCAGCAGTGCAAGTCATGGCTGGTGTCCCCGAGAGGGGGTCCGGACGTGGCACTGACCCTCTTTATGAAGGATGCTTCATTCTGAGGGGTGCGGGAAGGGGCTTGGCTGTGCTGGACTGGGCTGCTCTTATAAGTCCTTGGAGTGTGGCAGCAGGCTGGTTTGCCCAGCCCCAGAGCTTTGCTCCTTTCCAAAGAAGGGGAAAAAAAAAAAACCCAAGCTGAGTATAATCAGGGGATAGAAAAGCTTCGAGGAGGGATCACCAAGAGGTAGGAAGCTTCACTCAGAGACTCCCAGAGGTGTGGCGGTGGAGGAGGAGCCTCTCATAAGCTAGGAATGCCAACTCTTCATCTGCACTACTCCAGCCTTTAGGACCATGATTAGGCAACAATTTGTTTGGCTCTGTATGTTAACTCTCTTCAGCCACCATATTCCAGATGCCAGCATGATGCCAACCAGACTTCCCTGGACAGATAACCCCACCAATGTGTTCTGGAGCCCCGATTCCCCAGAGCCCCACTTTACTAGGGAAAGAGAGAGACAGGCTGGGAGTATGGATCGACCAGTCAATGCCCATGTTCAGCGGGGAAGCAATTTCAGAAGCCAGACCTTCTGCATCCCACAGTGATCTTGAATACATATTCCCAGAGGGATAAAGAATAGGCAAGCTATCAGGGGAGGGGATGGGATATGGAGATCTGGTGGTGGGAATTGTGTGGAGTTGTACCCCTCTTATCCTATGGTTTTGTCAGTGTTTCCTTTTTTTTAAAATTTTCATTTATTTATTTATTTATTCCCTTTTGTTGCCCCCTTTTTATTGTTGTAGTTAATTATTGTTGTTAATTATTGTTGATGTCATTGTTGTTAGATAGGACAGAGAGAAATGGAGAGAGGAAGGGAAAACAGAGAGGGGGAGAGAAAGACAGGCACCTGCAAACCTGCTTCACCGCCTGTGAAGCGACTCCCCTGCAGGTGGGGAGCCGGGGGCTCGAACCGGGATCCTTACGCCGGTCCTTGTGCTTTGCACCACCTGTGCTCAATCCGCTGCACTACTGCCAGACTCCCTAGTGCATCATTTTTATAAATGAAAAAAAAAGGAGAAAAATCATCTGAAAATTCAACAAAATGTAACAAAGATTTCTCCAGAAACTCACTAAGCCACAACCACGTTGCAAACACTACCAGGATGCCACCTCAACTTCCTTGGGCAGACAACCTCACCAATGAGACCTGCAGTCCCACCTCCTCAGAACCCTGCCTCACTATGGACATATAGAAACAGGCTGGGTGTATGGATCAACCTGCCAATGCCCATGTCCAGTGGAGAAGCAATTACAGAAGCCAGACCCTCCCACCTTCTGCACCCCATAATGATCCTGGGTCCATAATCCCAGAGGTAAATGTTAGGGGAAAATGATCAGAGGGCTCTGAACTCCAATTCCATCAGGTCCCAGAGAGAGAAGAGAGAGAGGGAAAAAAGAAAGAATATTCGGAAGCAGTAACAGGGGTAGGTGTGACTTAGAAAAGAAGGCAGGACCACAGGGGAAAAAATGGGCTAATATGTACAAATGCAGATGGTTATAGAAATAATAGTCAGCCCATCTCTGTGGCTTCTTGAATAATCTCACTTCATTGCTGAAATATTCTCCAAGGATATTTTTTAAATCTTCAGTTTGTTTCATGAGAGTGATTTTTATTTTATTATAGTATGATATTGCTATTCTTTTTCTTTTCACATTTTATTTAATTTTAAATAGATATTTTAATAGTAAATTAATAGTGAATTACTTTAATAGTTTGTTACAAGATTATAAGATGAGGATGCACAGCTCCACATCCCCACCCACCCACCTCCCAAAGACAACCGCCAGAGTTCTCACAAGTCTTAAAAATAGTTTGCTTGCTTCTGTTTTGTTTGGATTTTTTTTGTCTTGGTAAATTCATGTGTAACAGTTCTCTAGATTCGACATAGGAGTGAAACCATCTGGTACTTATCTTTCATCTCTTTACTTATTTCTCTAAGACATATATATATATATATGGCCTCCAGAGTTATCACTGGGGCTCGGTGCCTGCACTACGAATCCACTGCTCCTGGAGGCCATTTTTTCCCATTTTGTTGCCCTTGTTGTAGTTACTATTGTTATTGTTGTCATTGATGTCCTTGTTGTTGGATAGGACAAAGAGAAATGGAGAGAGGAGGGGAAGACAGAGAGGGAGAGAGAAAGACAGACACCTGTAGACCTGCTTCACCGCTTATGAATTGACCCCCCTGCATGTGGGGAGCTGGGGGCTTGAACAGGGATCCTTGTGCGGGTCCTTGCGCTTTGCACCATGTGCGCTTAACCCGCTGAGCTACTGTCCAGCCCCCTATAAGCACTATATTAAAAAAATTATTTTAATGAGAGAGTTACTGATAGAGGAGAGAGAGAGAGAGGGGAGGGAGAGAGAGAGGGGAGAGAGAGGGGGGAGGGAGAGAGAGAGGGAGAGAGAGAGAGGGAGAGAGATGGGGGAGAGAGAGAGGGAGAGAGGGGGAGAGAGAGAGAGAGGGAGAGAGGGGGAGAGAGAGAGGGAGAGAGGGGGGAGAGAGGGGAGGAGAGAGAGAGAGGGAGAGAGAGAGAAAGAGAGGGAGAGGGAGAGATAGAGAGGGAGAGAGAGAGGGAGAGGGAGAGAGAGAGGGAGAGAGAGGGAGAGAGGGAGAGAGAGAGAGAAAGAGAGAGAGGGAGAGAGAGAGAAAGAGAGAGAGGGAGAGAGAGAGAGAGAGAGAGAGAGCAAAACATTTGTCAGCTCTCACCAATGGTGGTACAAGGGATTGAATTTGGGATCTCAGAGCCTCAGGCATGAAAGTCTTTACCAGAACCATGATGCTGTCTCCCCTATCCTAGTCTTTCAACAATAGTAACAACTTGAAAAAGTTGCTGGATGGTGGCACACCTGGTTGAGTGCACATATTACAATATGCAAGGACCCAGGTTCAAACCCCTGGCCCCTGCCTGCAGGGGGAAAGCTTTGCGAGTGGTGAAGCAGGGCTGCAGGTGTCTCTCTGTCTCTTTCCCTCTCTATCTCCCCCTTCCCTCTCAATTTCTGGCTGTCTTTATCCAATAAACAAATAAAGATAATCAAAAAATTAAGAAAGATTCATTTCATTTATTCAATGAGCCAGGGGAAGGGAGACAGACAGAGAAACAGAGAGAGACAGAGAGTGGCCAGAGCTGCACTGCAGCACATTCAATACTGGGGATTGAACTCACAACCTCATGTCTGCAGGCTCAGAACTCTATCTCTGTGCCACTGCCTGGGATATTTAGTCTTCTTCTGAAGGTTTCCTTTTATTGATTTTTCTGAGACACCAAAGCACCATACACAGCGCTGGGGATGGGACCCAGGGCCTCAGGCATACAAATCATGTCTGCTTTTGAAGTCTCCTTTCTGGCTGAATCTTTTTTTCTTTCTTTCTTTTTCTTTCGATCATCCCAAATGAGCTGGTGCCGAACTGTTTGCGATGCAAGGAATGGTCATCCGTCCCCGTTTTCAGCTGAGTAGACATGGCTGTGAAATGAACTCACCAAAGGCGGTTTCTTGGCAGGTCGCGAGGGTGCGGAATGAAAAAGAAAACAGCTGGAGACTGAGCTGGATGTTAGGTAGCCTCAGAGGTCTCCAGACTCCACCCCGTCCACTCTGTGCCTGGTTCTTCGATGGCTTTATTTTATGGTTTTTTTTTAGTTTATTTATTTATTTTTGTGATATTTATTTTGTTTATTCCGTTTGTTGCCCCTGTTGTTTTATTGTTGTAGTTATTATTATTGTTGTTGTTGGATAGGACAGAGAGAAATGGAGAGAGGAGGGGAAGACAGAGGGGGAGAGAAAGACAGACACCTGCAGACCTGCTTTATCTCCTGTGAAGCGACTCCCCTGCAGCTGGGGAGCTGAGGGATCGAACCGGGATCCTTCCGCCGGTCCTTGCGCTTTGCGCTACCTACGCTTAACTTGAGTTTAGTTTTTTAGATTTGTTTGCTTATTGCCTCTAGAGTTACCACTGGGGCTCACGGCTGGCACTAGAAATTTATAGCTTCTGGCAGCCTTTTTTTTTTTTTTCCTTTTCCTTTTTTGCTTTACTGGATAGGACAGAGATAAATTGAGGGAAGAGGGGGAAATAGAGAGGGAGAAAGAAAGATCGACACCTGCAGACCTGCTTCACCTGTGACTCATGAAGCTCCCCTCCCTCCGCCCCTGGCAGGTTCTTCTTCTTCTAGCGTTTGCCCTTCTTCCGTAGCCAGTCAACAGCGTCAGGTTGAGCCTGATGTCAAGTTTCGAGACCTCCTTTGAATCTGGAGAGGTGGCAGTCATTGACTATGTGGGTCATAGTCTGTCTGGAGCCACAGGGGCAGTTCGGGTCGTCTCTGGCTCCCCAGCGATGGAACATAGCGGTGCACCGGCCATGGCCTGTTCGATAGCGACTGAGGAGGGCCCAGTCATAACGTGCTAGGTCAAAGCCGGGTTGACGCTTGCAGGGGTCTGTGATGAGGTGTTTGTTCTTGACCTCAGCTGACTGCCAACTCTGTTTCCAAGAGTCTGGAACAGAGAAGTTCAGTGTAGGCCTAGGGGACCAGATTGGGTGACAAGATGTCAAGCGTTGGACAGGGTGGGCGAAGATATCCGCGTATATTGGCAGGTCCAGTCGAACGTAGACGTGGGAAATGAACTTAGATGATGCCGCATCCCGACGAATATCTGGCGGGGCGATGTTGCTAAGAACTGGCAGCCATGGAACCGGGGTGGAACGGATGGTTCCAGAAATGATCCTCATGGAGGAATATAATTTGGAATCGACCAAGTGGACATGGGGGCTACGGAACCATCCTGGGGCACAGTATTCTGGCAGGTGAGAGCTGGGAGCTCGAACCCAGGCCTTAGTGCTTGGTAACACCCTTAACCGGGGTGTACCACCGCCCGCCCCCCTCTTTGATTGCATGCTGCCTACGTCATGGTCCTTCATGGTTCGAAGGGCACAGGTGCCCCTCTGAAGCCCAGCTGGAATCCCCCACGCCTGGGTGAGGTGGTGCAGGTAGCTTCACCCCTGCCTTGCGGGGCAGCCCAGTGGGGCCACTGTCACCTGCGTGCAGGGAGGGCCACAGACTGAGGTGAACCCTGAGCGTATACGACTGGGGGCCCACGCCTCTGCTCTCCTCACACTGCAGGACTGAGGCACCCCAACTCCTTTGCAATGTTCCGGAAAGGGCACCCCTCCCCGATACTAAATATCCCAGCATACAAAATACTTTTTTTTCCCCATTCTTTTCTCTAAATAGGTGGGCATCTTTGGTTTCTGCTTACTCACCTATTTGGCATATTTCATTTAATTTTTTTAGAATCTTTGTGATTCAGTGTCTGCTGCTGTGACGACAGAGGTTCTCAGCACTGTGTCACAAGGCTCCACACAGGAGGGACCGTTTCACAGCTAGGACTAACTCCGCCTGTTTTCCATGCCCAGGGGAATTTTAGACTTTATTTATTTTAAAATTAAAAAAAATTAAACTCTATTTTATGGGATAGAACAGAGAGAAGTTGAGAGGATGGGGGAGATAAAGAGGGAAAGAGACAGAGAGATACCTGTAGCATTAGAGATGGGGACAGGGGGGTTGAACCCGGTTCCTTATGCATGGTAATACACGCTCTTAACCAGGTGAGCCACCACCCTGCCCCCAGACCTCCTTAAGCGGCGCCACCAGGAGGCGCACCCGCTGGGCCCAGGCCCCAGCTGCAGCTCACCTGACCCCACCGAATGCACAAGCTTGAGAATCTGGTGTTTGCACCATCATTGAGCTCCCAGGAATTTGAGGAGATCTCTGTCTGATCGTATGCGCCCTTCCTCACACCTACAGGCTGTGAGCCAGAGCAAGCAAAACAGGGGAGGGCAACAGCTCTACAGATCTTCCTGGGACCTGAGCACCCAGACTCCATCCCTTGCAATGCAACCATGCTGCAAAAGAGGGTGCACGGGTCTGTGTGGCGCTGGCGCCCTCTAGCGGCCACCTGTAGAAGCCACCTTAGGAGCCCCCTCCTCTTGGGAGCCCCCAATTTCTGCTTCACTGTGACATTTGAACGTGCCTGTGGTCATAGAGCTGGTTGAGGTGGGAAGCCTGGGAACGCCGGAGTCCACGAGACAAACTCTCGCCCTCTTTTAATTTTTCAAAAGTATTTATTGAATAGACACAGAGAAATCAAGAGGGATAGGGGAGACAGAGACAGAGAAAGAGAGAGAGGGGGAGAGACAGACAGACCTGCAGACCTGCTGCACCACTTGTAAAGCTTTCCTCCTGCAGGTGGGGACCAGGGGCTTGAACTTGGATACCTGAGCTTTACAACATGTGCACTCTACCAGCAGTGCCACTGCCGCCCACTCCCCCAAGAGACACATTCTTTTCCCATCTGCAAGCCAATAATTACTTTTGAGTCTTTTTCTTTATGCGTATTTCTTTATTTTCTGACCTTGTAATTTCGGTGACAGTGGAGGTGCCATGTCCCCTCTGGGAGACACAGAACTCTTTCTTCATCCTCACGGCTTTGTCCCGTGCCCTGTGTCCCTCCCCTGCCTGGACTTGCCTTTTGTCCTGGAGCCTCAGAGAATGACCGTCCCCTGATGTGGCTGAAGAGACAGAGGGTCCTTGGTTAAATCAAATGCCAGGGGCCCTTCAAATGAGACTGTGCCCCAGGGTAGTTCTTTTTTAAAAAAATTTTTTATTTATTTATTTTCCTTCTTGTTGCCCTTGTTTTTTTATTATTGTTGTAGTTATTGATGATGTTGTTGTTGGACAGGACAGAGACAAATGGAGAGAGGAGGGAAAGACAGAGAGGAGGAGAGAAAGACAGACACCTGCAGACCGCCTGTGAAGTGACTCCCCTGCAGGTGGGGAGCTGGGCGCTGGAACCGGGATCCTTAGTTAGTCCATGTGCTTAGCGCCACATGTGCTTAACGCACTGAGCTACCGCCCAACTCCCCAACCCAGGGTAGTTCTAATCAGACCCCTACAAGCCCACCCCCCCTGCTCTGTCCTGCTGCTGGGGGGTAGCTTGGGGAGCTGTGTCCTCAGGGCACAAGCTGGACAGGTGTCCCACAGCAGAGGGAGGGAAAAGCCGCAGTCTGGGTGATGCTGGCACTGTAGTCCCTCTCCCTGGAGCAAAACCACCACTTGGACACAGATCCTATATTTTTCATTAGTGGCTTAATGTTGATTCACAAAGCTATGTGATAACAGGGGTACCATTCCCTCCAGCAGAGTTGTGTGTCCCTGTTCCCTCCACTGAAAGTGCTGTGGTTCTCCCAAGGTCACTGTAGGTCACAGAGAGGGATGACTATTGTTCTTATGACTGTCTGTCCATATTTGTACATATCTGCCTGCTTTTCTATGGTTCTGCCTTCTCTTCCTTTCTGAGTTACATCTGCAGCCTCTGCTCCTGTGAGAATGCTTTTTTTTTTTTTGCTCTCAGCCTGCACCCACCCCCGGGGCCCAGAATTCTTTAATCCTGGGCAGCCAATTCACATTAGTAAAGTTCCTCCTTGTCGACTCCACGGGCCAGCTCTGAGTCTTGAACCTGCAACACAAACAGCCAGGAGAAAGCCCAGAGGCAAGGCAGAAGCCCAGTGTGTCTGCGTGTCCTGGCCCAGCTCTCTCCATCCCTGACTGCTAAGGCCACAACATGCAGATGGAGGTAGATGAGACCCCCCCCCCCCCCCCGAGACAAAGGCTGGAACACATCCTCTGAAAGGACTGGAAAATAGGGAGACCAGGGCCTGGGGAGGGCGGGCTTCATCTGTCTCTTTCTCAGGGCTCTGTATGGCTAGTACTTTCTTCTTTTTCTCTGTCCTTTCTCCCAATCAGTGTTCATCTTCTCCCTGGAACACACCTGTCTCTGTGATTCTTCCATGTAAGACTCAGCCTAGAACCCCATGGGAGGGAGCTGGAAAGCACCCCTGTTGTGCCCAGAAGTTCGAATCCCAATCTCATGCAAAGAAGACCAGAATCCCATGAAATAGCAAGAGCCTTTATTAGCAAGCTCAAGCTTGGGCCACCGACACCCTTCTAAGCACGGGGAGAGTCTGCGACCCCAATCATCCCTCATCCCATCTTTTATAGTTATCGCAGGGTGAGTACAGGTGGAAATATTTACGCAGAACAAGGAACAGTTGGTTTCTGGTTAACGGCTGTTCTCAGTATTTGGAACTTTTTTCTAACTTCATATTCCCCCTTGTCTTTTTGTAACTTCTAGGGCCGAATCTTGGGCCATCCCGGTGTCAATGGAGCAATAGGAGCAGGAACGAAGCTTAGAGTCACCAGGAGAGAAAGAGTCTACAGTGTCACGAGCAGACCAACCAGAGCTTGAGCAGGTGTTTGGGAACAGACTTGAGTTGCCATCTGGTCTTGAAGGGGAAGATGGGGGGGGGGGAGAGAGACCTGTGGCCCTGTTACACTGCTTGCAAAGCTTCCCCCTGTAGGTGGGGAATGGAGGGCTTGAATCTGGGGCTTTGCATTGTCTTTTTTTTAATATTCATTTATTCCCTTTTGTTGCCCTTGTTTTTTATTGTTATTGATGTATTCGGATAAGACAGAAAGAAATGGAGAGAGAAGGGGAAGGCAGGGAGAGAAAGACAGACACCTGCAGACCTGCTTCACTGCCTGTGAAGCCAGGGGCTCAAACTGGGAGCCTTACTCAGGTCCTTGGGCTTAACCCGCTGCGCTACGACCTGACTCCTATCTTTTTTTTTTCCCCAGAGTCCTGCTCAGCACCGGCTTATGGTGGTTCGGGGATTGAACCTGGGACTTTGGAGCCTCAGGCATGAGAGTCTCTTTGCAGAACCATTATGCTATCTGCTCTCTGCCCGTCTTTGAATTGTAACGTGTGCTCAACCAGGTGCACCACCACCTACCTGGTCCGCCCCTCTTGGCCCCTCCCCTCCCCTCCTCTTCTGTCTCCCCTCCCCTCCCCTCCTCTCCCTTCTCTCCTCCTCTCCTCTACCCTCCCCTCCTCTCCTCTCTCTCATTTTTTACCAGGGTCTCACTGATTTGATTTGATTTTTTTCAGATAGAAAAAGAGAGGCAGAGGGAGAGAGAGAAAGACGCCCCAGCACTGAAACTTCCTCCAGCGCCCGGGAGGCTGGACTTGAACCTGTGTGGCGCTCACGAGCAGGCAGGTGCACTACCCAGGTGAGCTGTCTGTTGCCCCTGGCCCTCGGCCTTGGCTTCTCTTCCTCCCACGCGGCGCTCTCTCTCAGATGAACTACACACACCTCGTGGACTCTCAAGCACGAGGTCCTGAGTTCGATCCCGGCAGCACATGTGCAGAGTGATGTCTGGTTCTTTCTTTCTCCTACTATCTTCTCATGAATAAATAAATAAAATCTTAAAAAAAAAAAAGTACTACACACACCTCTAGCTTGTCCATCAAGTAGAGGAGGAGTGAGAGGTCCTGTGGGGCGGGAGCCGCTGGGACGGGGGATGGGGGATGGGGTGTGGGGGATGGGGGATGGGGGGGCTCCCTGACCACGTGACATGAGCCAAGCCCGCCCCTGCACGGAGTGGGGTGTGCACCCCGTGTGCGTGGGGGAGAGGGACAGGCAGCGACTGTCCCCTCCTTCCCCGGCTCTGCTGGCTGAACCGGGTCCTCAGTGACCAGCTCCCTGCAGAGGTCAGCGCACTGCTGCCCAGAGAGGAGCCACTGGGCCCTGCAGCAGGAGGGCCCGGACGGGCAGGGGTCCTTCCTGCCCCAGGACCTCCCAGCCCCCCTTCGCCCACCCCCAGCCCCAGGCCCTTGTCTCTGCTCCTCTCCAGTGGCAGCGGCTTCTGCTTCTCCTCCTCTTTCCTCTAATTCCTCTTCTTATATTCCTCCTCCTCCTCCCCCTCCCTGTTCTCCTCATCCTCCCCTTCTCCTCCCTTCCCACTCCTTCTCCTCCCCCTCCCTTTCTCCTCTCCTCCCACTCCCCCTCCCACTTGCCTCCCTTTCCATTCCTCCTCCCCTTCTCCTCTCCCTTCCCATTCCTCCTCCCCTTCTTCTCCTCCCCCTCCTCTTCCCCTCCCCCTTCTCCCCTCCTCCCTTTCCCACTCCTCCCCTTCTTTTTTCCAGCTGGAGAGACAGAGACAGGTGGAGCAGGGAAGACACCCCAGTACAGATGTCTCCTCTGGTGCAGTGATGACTGGGCTAGAAGCACATGGCAAAGGAGGCCCCTTCCCCAGTGAGCTCTCTCACCCACCTGGAGCTGGTGTGTTTTCACTTTCCAGGCTGTTACCAACTTTTCATTAAAATATGACCCTGGCTGGGGGGACAGCATCATGGTTCTGCAAAAGACCCGCCTGCCCGAGGCATTGAGGTTCTAGGTTCATTCCCCAGCTCTGCTATCAACCAGAGCTGGGCAGGTCTTTCTCTTTGTATCATACTCTATCAACCTGTCCTCTCTCTCTCTCCCCATCTAACTCTCTCTCTCTCTCTCTCAAGTAAAAATAAATACAGTGGGTCAGGGAAGAGAGTAGCTCCTGAAGATGGGAAAGGCGTCTAAATACTGTTGACTGTAAACCCCATCGATTTGATCTGATTGATCTGGGACCCATATTCAGCTTAGGAGCCTGTGTGACCTCTGCATCCCTGTAAATCTGAGCTCACATTCTGTGGTCATCAGTAGGAACATTCCAAGCTGTCCCAATATCAGGACCCATTTTCCTTGGGTGGAGCACAGAGTATGTTGTCCAGCCTCCCTTCAGAGGATGGAATATTCTCTAACGTTGTTGATCCAAGTTGAGGGCAAGGTCCTATGGGGGTCCACAAAGGGGTCTATTGTGTTGTTCCTGATAGAGATGACCTGTAACAATGGAGAGAGGGATTTACTCGAGGTCAAGGCCCATCACATCTGTTTGGGAATCTAAGGACTCCCTTAAGGCCCCAGCTGATGGGGTAGCCTGATAGTGACTAAGGGGTTAAAGTATGCCAGTCTTTTGCCGTTGTTCAGCTTTTGCAGTCCTTGCTTTGATAAAGATATCTTGGGAGTGAGTGGGGGAAGTATAATAGGAAATAAAAATAAATAAATAGAAATAATTACAAAAATATGACGCTGTGTTGGGCATTACGCCAGCTCCCCTGCATTGCTTGATACTATGGCCTATTTACATAATCATTCTTTTGCCTGAAAGATCCCCACCCATGCCTCCAGGGCACATTAATTCCCGCTAGCTGTCTACCTTCCCAGAGCCTTGTTTTCTTCACCCCCTTTCCTAGCCAATCCCATTCCTGCCTTGCCACTTCCATTTTTACCCTATAAAGCCTGCTGCTGTTCCTGGTTTCACTTTTTTTCTCTTCTTCATTCAGACCTGGAGAAGGGCTGGCGTGCATAGCGGGAGGCCTAAACCCACTGTGCTCACACCCGACATGGGGCGTCCGCATCAATAAAGAATTGTAGTCCCACGCCGCCACGAGTTCCTCGTCTCTCTGTCTGGCAAAGCTAGCCCAGCAACCCTGTATTATTTCAGGATTAGGCACCATTCTCGGACCGTCCGAGTGTGGGTTTGTTCTGTGCATGGTGTTGAGAGTCCAGTTCCCTCCTCAGTCCTCCTGGGCGATGACTGACAGGCTGACCTTGCACACAGGAACGCCGAAGCTCTGGGAAGGGGGACTGTTTTCCCAAAACCCACAGCTAGGGTATAGATCGAGTCCCTACTCTGCATTCTGCCTGATGTCCCTCCCACCTGGGGAAGGAGTCAGGCCTAATCCTGAGCAGCTGGCTGGAACTCTTCAAGCACTAACAGAACCCCCACACTGGCCCTTGTTCCTCAGTGGTCCTTGGGGTGGGGAGGATGAGCCAGTGCAGAGATCAAAGAGTCACGTTCAGCTTCAGTGCAAACGCCTATAGATCCCATCCACGACCGCTAACGCCAGGACTTAGCCCATGTGACAGACATCTTGACTGCTGAACAGTAGCTCAAGGCGAACATTCAAAGACACCAAAGAGACCAGGAGAGGAGTGTGAGTGAGCTCAAAGCCGGACCATCTCTAGGCTATGAGCATTTGTCTGCAGAAGCCCCTCCCCTGGGAACATTCCTCAGTGCACTGCCACCTGCCAGGCTGGATGTCCCCTGTCTTCCCGTGACAGATGACAAGCCAGGAGACTGACTGGACAGATGCCCAGACCGGGGATGGAGTCCCAGGAGTGGTTTGGATGTGTGAAGCTGGGACTTTTATTCATTCCTGGTTCTGCAAAGCATCCTGGGTAAGTGCAGGGTACTGGAGCTCAGATAAGCCCCCAGCCCACCCCACCCCGCAGCCCAGCCTTCAAGGGGCCATGACAGATGCAACTCATTCACAATAGCTATGACGCAGTGCAGGGCAAAAACACACAATGGAAGCCCAGCACGAAAGAATCATTGGGGAGTTACCCTAGGGACTCACAGACTCTGCAGAGGACTCTGAATGCCAGAGGGTTTGACCACTGCTCTGGGGGTACTGGAGGGGCAAAGCACTGAAGTCACCTATTTAGTTCTCCTTTAAAGAATATTTTATTTTATTTATCTCATGGAGAGAGACAGAGAGAAATTGAGAGGGAAGGGGAGAAATAGGAAGAGATAAAGACAACGCAGTCCTGCTTCACCACTTGTAAAGCTTCCCCCCTACACGTGGAGAGCAGGGGTGGGGAGCCTGAACCCAGATCCTTGCACATGGTAATATGTGCACTGACCAGGGGTGCCCCCACCTCCCCCAGCCCATTTAATTCTCAATCTCAATGTTATTTTCTGTATTTATTTGGAATAGAGCTAGAGAACAATTGGGGAGGAAGTCAGAGATAAAGAGAGGGAGAGAGAGAGAGAGAGAGAGAAATACATACAGCACAGCTTCACCACTCATGAAGCTTGCTCCTGCTGGAAGGGACTGTAGGGGCCTGAACCCAGATCCATGAGCATTATAATGTGTGCACTCAGCCAGGTTTGCCGCCGCCTGGCCTCTCAAACTGAATTTCTACAGTGACATGGAAAGAGAATGAGAAGTGGGGGCAGGTGGGGGCGCACTTGGTTGAGCCAACAGGTTACAATGTGCAAGGATCCGGGTTTGAGCCTCCACCCCCCCACCTGCAGGGGGAAAGCTTTGCAAGTGGTGATGTGGGGCTCTGGTCCTGTTTGCTTTCCCTGCCCCCCTCTAGCCCGCCTCTTGCCTCCTTCCTCCCCAATCTCATTCCCAGCACAAAGGCCATTCGGAGACCCTCTGGCCCTCTGTGAAGAAGGAAGGCCAGTGGTGTCCTGACTCTCAAGGTCAGGGCGGTTGGCCTTATTCTGTCAAGCGGAGCAGCAGACCAGTCTGTGTGAATATCAGCAATGCAGGACATGCCCCTGAGGCAGCAAGGCTCCGGCCTGTGAGTGGCTCAGCTCTGGCACTGCCAGGTAGAGGCTCTCTACATAGACAAACTATTCTTCTTTTTATTTTTTTTTTGCCTCTGGGGCTATTGCTGGGACTCAGTGCCTGCACCATGAATCCACTGTTCCCAGAGGCCCTTCTCTCCCCCTTTTGTTGCCCTTGTCATTGTAGCCTTGTTGTGGTTATTGTTGTTGTTGTTGATGTCATTTGTCGTTGGATAGGACAGAGAGAAATGGAGAGAAGAAGGGAAGACAGAGAGGGAGAGAGAAAGACAGACACCTGCACACCTGCTTCACCGCCTGTGAAGCGACTCCCTTGCAGGTGGGGAGCTGGGGGCTCGAACCCGGATCTTTATGCCAGTCCTTGCGCTTTGCACCACGTGCGCATAACCCACTGTGCTACCGCCCAACCCCCTATTCTTTCATTTTACTTTTATTTGTGATTAATAATGGCTTACAAGATTGTAAGATTGCAGTGTGGAGTTCCACACCACGCCCACCACCAAAGTTCTGTGTCTCACCTTCCACCTTTCAAAGAGAACCACCAGAGTACTCACAGAGTCTCAGAAATAGTTTCCTTGCTTCTGTGTTTTTCTTCTTCGCAAGCTCATGTGTGTCAGATCTCTAGATTCCACATCTGAGTGAGACCATCTGGCAGCTGTCTTTCATCTCTTGACTTATTCCACTAAGCACCATCGCCTCCAGGTCCATCCATTTTGTCCCAAAGGATGCCACATTGCCATTTTTGATTGCAGAGTAGTATTCCATGGAATCTATATCCCATCACTTCTTTAGCCAGTCATCTGTGGATGGGCATCTAGGCTGCTTCCAATCTTTGGCTGCTGTGGATAATGCAGCTGTGAACACAGGGCTGCATGTGTTCCTTTGAACTAGGGTCTGAGTGTCCACTGGATAAATGCCTAAGAATAGTATTGCTAAGTCATAAGATAATCCCATTTTTATCTGTTTAAGGGCTCTCTGTACAGTCTTCCTAACAGGCTACACCAGTCTGCATTCCCACCAGCAGCGAAGCAGAGTCCCTCTTCTCCAGGACCTCGCCAACACCTGCTATTTCCCGCTCTGTTGATGGAATACATTCTCCCAGGTGCAGGATGGAATCTCAGTGTAGTTTTTTTTTTTCAGGGCTTCAAATATATACATATACATATGTATATATCAAATATATACATATATATATGTATATATTTGCTTATTTTCCCTTTTGTTGTACTTGTTTTTTAATTGTTGTTGTAGTTATTGTTGTTGAAACTTTTTTTATTAGTGATTCAATATTGATTTACAGAATTACCAGGTTTGCATTGCGACATCGGTTCTTAATGCCGGCCGTCATTTAGAGGTTAAGCGCCTTTTTCCTCAGTGTGCACTTCGCCGTGGTAGCCGGTGCCTCCCGGGGAGAAACTGTAACCTGGAGGATTGCAGACTCCTGGTGCAAACGAGCTGGGAGCGACTCAAGCAGCAGGAAGGACTGTCCAAGGGGTAACCTGGTTCCAGGGACTGGACTCTGGGTGGGTGGTTGGTGTGGCTGTCCTTGCAGTACGCATTATGACCACTAGATGGAGACATTGTTAAGGCAAAGTCAGGCTAAAGCACTTGACACCTTTGAAGTTAGGAGGAGGACCTCTCCCTAAGAGACTTGAACCCTCTTTGCAACCCGGGGGTTTATTGCTTAACACAGAGCTATAATCTCCTCCCTCCCCTTTGGTATCCATCCATCCATCCATCCTCTGTCCCTCCGCCCATCCTTATATTTTTTAAATATTTATTAGTGATTTAATAATTATTAACAAGATTGTAACATAACAGGACTGCCCTTTTTATTAAAGAGTTGTAAATTTATTTTGGAGAGACAGAGAGACCAAAACACCAGTGATAAGGGTCAAGTTCTAGGCCTTACACATGCAGGATCTGTTTCTCTGGTGACCATTTTTTTTCTTTTTTTCATGACAGAAATAGAGAGGGAGAGAGAGGGAGAGAGACAGAGAAACACCCGCAGTGCTGCCCCATCACTTGTGAAGCTTTCCCCCCTCCAGGTGGGGACCAGGGGCTTGAACCTGTGTCTTTGAGCATGGTGATGCCTATCACCCAGCCCTTCCATTTTTTTCAAAGAGATCTTTAAAAAATTATTTATTTATTATTGAATAGAGACAGAGAGAAATTTAGAAGGGAGAAGAAGATAGAGGAAGAGAGAGAGATACCTGCAGCCCTGCTTCACGGCTTGTGAAGCTTTCTCCCTGCAGGTGGGGTCCAGGGGCTTGAACTTGGGACCTTGTACACTGTAATGTGAGCACTTAACCAGGTGTGCCCCTGCCTGCCCCTGTCCCCCATTTTTTTAAACCACATGCCTGCTCAGTTCTGGCTTATAGTGGTGCTGGGGATTGAACCTGCTACGTTCGGTGCTTCAGGCAGGAGAGTCTTTCTGTACAACCACTGTGCTGTCTTCCCCCCCTACATTTCTCATCTCTTGTGTCCCTTCTCACTTTGCAAATGAAGCTCAAAGCTGTGTCATCACTTGATTACCGAGGCTGAAGACCCAGATCTTTCAAGACGCAGCACCAGAAGCAAATTAAATACTTTATGGGAATATACTTCCTGTGGGTAGTGACCTGCAGGGTGAAGGGAAGAGAAGTGTGGGGTATTCTGACTGTCCCCACTCCACTTGGCTGCACCAGGGGAGGGCTAGCAGGCTACTTTTCTGCCACCTGCTCACACTCTGGGCCATGTGACTAGAAAGCTTAACAGACGCCCTGCCTTTGAGTGACTCTGGACCCCAAGACACAGGTGCCTTCTCTGGGGAGCAGAGTTTTTTTTGTCTTTTTTTACATATTTATTTATTTATTTTCCCTTTAGTTGCCCTTGTTGTTTTTTTATTGTTGTAATTATTATTGTTGTTGTTACTGATGTCATCATTGTTAGATAGGAAAGAGAGAAATGGAGAGAGGAGGGGAAGACAGAGGGGGAGAGAGAAAGACAGACACCTGCAGACCTGCTTCACTGCCTGTGAAGTGACTCCCCTGCAAGTGGGGAGCCAGGGGCTTGAACCAGGATCCTTACACTGGTCCTTGTGCTTGGTGCCACTTGCGCTTAACCCTCTGCACTACCGCCAGACTCCAGGGGAACAGAGTTTGAGAAGCTGTGATCCTGCCTTCTCCCTGGAGTGTGTTTCTACCCACATGGTGAGCTAACACCAGGCTGTTAGTCCCATGAGAAATGTGGTTCACGAGGTAGGGGGCCTGTCAGGTGGGGAGAGGGAGGGAAAAGTTTAGACCTCGGGATTCATTCTGCCACCAGGATGTGGGGCGGTGGGGCGACCTCGGCCATTCTCATCTGTGGACTTAGAGGCAAAGAGTGCTCTAACCCTGGTGAGAGGTGACACCCAGAGTTCCTGAGTGTTTGGTTCTTTCCAGGGGAGATGGACTGGTTTGAGACTGGAGAAGATGGCACGAGATGGTTCATTTACATCTGTAAAGTTTTCCTGTTTTTTGATACAGTTTAGGTTGGGAAGATAGCACAATGATTCTTTTTTTTTTTTTTTTTTACTTATTTTCCTTTTTGTTGTCCTTCATTGTTATTGTAGTTATTATTATTGTTGTTATTGATGTCATCATTGTTAGATAGGACAGAGAGAAATGGAGAGAGGAGGGGAAGACAGAGAGGGGGAGAGAAAGACAGACACCTGCACACCTGCTTCACCAGTTGTGAAGTGACTCCCCTGCAGGTGGGGAGCCGGGGGCTCAAACAACACGATGATTCTGTAGAAGACTGTCCTGCCTGAGGCTCTGAGGTCCTAGGTTCAATCCCTAGTGTAAGCCAGAACTGAGCTATCTCTATCTTTCTTTTTAGACCTCTCTCTCTCATGAAAATAAAAAAAAATTACATATATTCTTTTTGGTTTTAAGGTTCTCGTTGGGGCTCAGTACTGGCCTAAGAGTCCCCTGCTCTTGGCAGCCATCTTTTCCATTTTTATTGGATAAGACAGAGAGAAATTGAGAGAAGAGGGAAGATAGAGAGGGAGGAAGAGAGACATCTATAGACTGCTTATGAAGCATTCTTCCTGCAGGCAGGGAGCAGGTAGCTCAAGCCCGGGTCCTCCTGCCAGTACTTGCACTTAGTACTATGTGTGCCACTGTCCGGCCCCCATGGTTTCTATACTGATGATAGAGAAAAGAGAGAGAGAACCAGAGCATCCCTCTGGCACATGCGAGGCTGGGGATCAAACCCAGGACCTCATGCTTGAGAGTCTGAGGCTTTATCCACTGTGCCAAGTTTTCCATCTTCACATAAACATGAAGCACCCTGAAGCAAACGACAGTGTCAGGCTGTCAGAGGCAGATGGATCAGCCCAGGCGCACATCATATTCTTCTTCTTTCTGTTAGAAATATTCACAGGGGAGATATTTTGAAAGATATTTTGAAACAATACTATTCCTTCTCCAACCACCATCCCCCATGAAGTAGGTTTTTTTTTTTTTTTAATCAGAGTACACATTTCAGGTAAGCCTGTATCCAATACTGTTCTCCATGAAGAATCAGGGGGATAATGAATTTTCATGGGATTTAGAAGATATTCAAAGACACAGAAGAGGAAGATTTCTCCCAAGCTTTGAAATTGGTTCCTCTCTTTCTACTTTTGTTTGAAAAACTTCCATGGAAGAAATCAATTTTCTCAAAGTCCAGAATCTCCTTTAGAGATTTGAATGCAAGCTGGGGTGGGCTTTGATCAAAGCTAGATGCAAAGTGAGGGGGGAGGGGGTTTGTACAACTACAAGCTTCAGTGCAAAACACAAACATACACAAGGCTATTCCAGCATTCTAGCCCTATTCTCCACTCTGACACCGTCTGCCCATACAATACTGACAGTCCACCTGCATGTTAGCTATAGGGATCAGGCAAAAATTACTAAGGCCATGCCCTCCTTGGAACAGACCTAAAATAGACTTCCTAGCTTCTTCTCACCCAAAGACCCCTAATTTCATCTGCTCTGTTCCTACCTTTGGGTTCCTGCTTATTAAACAATGTCCTGTTTTATATCTTACCACCTTTCAGCCACCAAGTCGTAGATGCTACCGTGATGCCAGCCTGACTTCCCTGAGCAGACAACCTCGCCAGTGTGTCCTAGAATCTCACCTCCCCAGAGCCCTGCCCCACTAGGGAAAGAGAGAAACAGGCTGGGGGTCTGGATCCACCTGCCAACATCCATGTCCAGTGGAGAAGCAATTCCAGAAGCCAGACCTCCCACCTTCTGCACCCCATACAGAATTTTGGTCCAGACTCCCAGAGGGATAAAGCACAGGGAAGCTTTCACTGGAGGGGTTGGGACACAGAACTCTGGTGGTGGGAACCGTATGGAGTTGTGCCCCTGTGATCTTACAGTTTTGTCAATCACTATTAAACCACTAATAATTTTTTTAAAAAGAAGAAGTGTGTTCAAGGGGCATGCTTCAGCCACTCATGTAGCCTCCTCCCCAAAAAACTGCACACCAGGACCGTTCATAAAGGAGGCATTGCAAGTTCAGAGAGGCTGAGGGACTTGCCTGATGTCACACAGGAAATGAGTAACAGAGGCCAGATGTACCCCAGCCCCACTTGGCTCTCAGGGTCTGAAACCCCTGGCCTGCCGGTGCCATTGCTCACAAGTCCTGCCATCTTGTGAGTGGACCCCTCTGAGTGTGTGACTCTACTGTTCCTCCTGTTGGGAATATTCACAGGAAAAATATTTTGGAGTTTGTTTTACCAGAGCACTGATCAGCTCTGGTTTATGGTGGTGCGGGGCATTAAATCTGAGACTTTGGAGCTTCAAGCATGAGAGCCTCTTTGCATAACTATTCTGCTATCTACCTCTGCCCTAGGGAAAATATTTTGAAAGCAGAATCATAAATAAGTATTATTCCTTCTCCAATCATCACACCCCATGGAATATTCACTTTTTAGTGCATATATGTATTATTATTATTTAAATCAGAGTACATATTTCAGAGAAACCTGTTTCCAAAACTATTCTCCATGAAGAATCAGTGAACAATGAATTTCCTTGGGATTTAGAAGTTGTTTGAAGACACAGAAGAGGAAGCTTTCTCCCCAGTTTGGAAACTGGTTTCGCTCAGGGGGCCAGGTGGTGACATACTTGGTTGAGTGCACACACGTTACAAGGCACAAGGACCCAGGTTCAAGTCCCTGGTCCCCACCTGCAGAAGGAAAGAAAAGCTTCACAAGTGGTGAAACAGGGCTGCAGATGTCTGCCTCCTTCTCTCTCACCCCCTCCCCTCTTGATTTCTGGCTGTCTCTATCCAATAAATAAATAAATAATTTTTTTAAAAAGAAGAAATTGGTTCCTCTCTTTCCACTTTTGTTTGGGAAGCCCTGTCATCTCACAATTTTGTAAATCAATATCAAATTACTAATAAAAAGGTTATATGAGTTCCTTACCTTTTTATTTCTTCTAGAAGTAGGCATCTCCCTCTCCTCTCCAACTCTCTTTCCTCTTTGCTATGGTCAAATGGTGGCATTTCCCATGTCACCCTCTATAAGTGCACAGTTCACATTGTCATACGTCCCTAGCTGTTACACCTCTCTGGATTTCTCATCTTCTCCCACTGAAACTCTGCCCCACCTCACCCCTTGCCCACCCTATTAATCCACCCCCTCTGGCCTCCCTCCATTTCTGACACCCTGTATTTGCCTATGTCTGTTCGGACGGTGGCAGTTCTAGATGCCTCGTAAGCTGGGGACCACGCAGTGGCTGTCCCTTTTGGGTTGGCTTAGCTCACACTGTACCGTGTCCTCCAGGCCCATCCACCCACTGGATGATCCGAGTTCCACCACGGCGTGTCTTTTGAGGGGGCTTACATTCCACCATGTGACTGAGCCATGTGTCTGGCTTCCCATTCTTTATTTTTATTTGGGGGATTAATAGTTTACAGTCAACAGTAAATACAGTTGCTGGTACATATGTAAATTTTCTCCATTTTCTGCAACATATTTTCATCCCCAGCCTAGTTCCTCCTCCACCATTGGGCCAGAGCCCTTTACTTTGGTGCAATCCACCAAACCCAGGCCAAGTTCTGCTCTGTGTTTCCCCTTCTGTTCTTATTTCTCAACTTCTATCCATGAGTGAGATCATCCCATATTAATCCTTCTCTTTCCGGCTGATCTCACTTCACAGGATTCCTTCAAGCTGCATTCAAAATGAGGCAAATTCAGTGAAAATTTCTTTATTGGGGGATTAGTGGTTTACAGTTGACAGTAAAATACAATAGTTTGTACAAGCATAACATTTCTCAGTTTTCCACATAACAATTCAATCCCTTCTAGGTCCTCCTCTGCCATCCTGTTCCAGAACCTGAGCCCTCCCCCAAACCCCACTCCAGAGTCCTTTACTTTGGTGCAATACACCAAACCCAGGCCAAGTTCTGCTTTGTGTTTCTCCTTCAGTTCTTATTTTTCAACTTCTCTCTATGAGTGAGATCATCCCATACACATCTTTCTCTTTCTGACTTATTTCACTTCACATGATTCCTTCAAGCTCCATCCAAGATGAGGTGAAGAAGGTGAATTCCCCATCTTTAATAGCTGAGTAGTATTCCACTGTGCATATAGACCACAACTTTCTCGGCCACTCATCTGTTGTTGGACACCTGGGTTGCTTCCAGGTTTTGACTATTACAGATTGTGCTGCTATGAATATAGGTGTACACACATCTTTTTGGATGAGTGTGTTTGGTTCATTGAGATATATCCCCAGGAGAGGAATTGAAGGGTCATAGGGTAGGTCCCTTTCTAGCCTTCTGAGAGTTCTCCATTCTTGCCTCTGTGAATTGTAGCCTCCTCTTGGCCACTGTGAATACCGCTGCAGTGGACCAGGGTATACAGACACCCATTCAAGCATAGAAGCAGGTGTTTCTCAAAGCAAGTAGCTCAGCTGTGTGTCCGTTTGTCCTCAACACGGTCTAAGGTGGTGCCAGGAAAAATCCACCCAGTTCTAGAACTGTCCCACAAGGACAGAAGAATTATGTTGGTCCGCCCTTTGGACCAGACTGTCCCTTACTTAGGAAGATGGTCTGGGAGGAAACCCATGACTACTGCTCTCTAGAGTATTCTCTGGCTGTGAACCACTGTCAAAAGTGAGAGCTGACCCAGTCTTTTCCTTGCTCTCTCACCAGAGTTCAGGGAAACTGCAATTTCAAATTTCCCAAAGTTCCCCCAACAGCGAGAGTGGGGTTCTAAAACAAGTCTCATTTTGTTGGAAGGAAGTGTGGGTTCATATGGACTCTTGGAAATTTGTCTCTCCTCAGCCCTGGTATAGAAGATTGACAGGCCCAGATGGCTGTTCATGCCTCTCGGTTTTGTGGGGCACTTGGTGTTACCATTTGGTTCTCCTGGATTAGAAACTGGCAAGAGGCTAGTGTATGCCCCCAGTGGGGGGTGGGGAGAGCCTTGGGTCCCCAAACAAGGTCTCTGCTAGGGGCTGGAGAGAAACAGTGGTTTCTGGAAGTGGGCAGGGAAGTCGGGCTGGATTTCCAGCCTACAAGCTCATCCTCCCGGAAGTGGGTGGAAAAATCAGCTCCCAGGGGAGAAATGGTTCCAGCCTGTGCTCGCGATGGGGGTGTGTGGCTTGCAGTCAGGATGGCCGAGCCTCCATGTGCCCACACACAGAAGGTGACTTGGAGATCAGCACCTGCCCCCATGGACACCAGCATCCAAGGAGTCTTGTTGTCAAGACGGAAATTCACTGCCAACATCACAGCCAACTGAACGGGAACCCTTAGACTGCAAAGGTTGATGATGTGATGGACCAACACTATTCATTAAGAGAAGGTGATCTTACTAAGTGTCTGAATTTGGTCTCCTTCTGGAGAATTAGCTTTCTACTCTCTCCCTCTCCCTCTCTCTCTCCTTCTCTCCCCCTCTCCCTCTCTCTCCCCCTCTTTCTGTCCCCCTCCGTCTCTCTCCCTCTCCCTCCCTCTCTCCCTCTCCCCCCTCCCTCTGTCCCTCCCTCTCCCCCTCCCCTCTCCTCCCTTTCCCTCTCCCCCTCTCCCTCTCTCTCTCTTTCTCCCTTTCCTTCCCTCTCCCTCCCTCCCTCTTTCTCTCTTTCTTGCCACCAAGCATAAAGTCCCATGTGAAACCATGGTGAAACTACATCTTCAATTTGTCAAAGTTTGGGGAAATAATGTGGCAAACATTCTCATCCCCTTCTGCTAAATTGGTGCCAACAATTTTGAGGACAAAATGGTGAATTCCTATTTCAGATCATACTATGTGCACTTAACTGGGTGTGTCACCCCCTGCCCAGCCACCGCCTCCCCATAGTTTTTTTTCACAAAAATTTCAGGGGGTACTACATTTGATTTTTTTTTTTTTTTTTTTTTTGCTTCCAGGGTTATCTTGGGGCTTGGTGCCTGCACTATGAATCTTGGAGGCCATTTTTTCCATTTTGTTGGCTTTGTTGTTGCCCTTGTTGTTACTGTTATTGTTGCCATTGCTGTTGTTGAAGTTGGATAGGACAGAGAAAAATAGAGAGAGGAGGGGAAGACAGAGAGGGGGAGAGAAAGACAGACACCTGCAGCTTCACTGCCCTTGAAGTGACCCCCCTGCAGGTGGGGAGCCAGGGGTTCGAACTGGGGTCCTCTGCGCTTCGCACCATGTGCACTTGACCTACTGCACTACCACTCAGCCCCCCAGATTTTGTCTTTAAGATTTTTTCCTTTTATTTTCTTTTTCTTTTATTGGGGGATTAATGTTTTACACTCAACAGTAAATACAATAGTTTGTACATGCATAACATTTCTCAGTTTTCCACATAACAATACAAGCCCCACTAAGTCCTCTGTCATTCTTTTCCAGGACCTGTACTGGAAAAAAAAGGGCTTTTTTTCTAATTTTTTTCAGTTATCTTTATTTACTTAATGGATAGACACAGCCAGAAATTAAGAGGGAAGAGGATGACTGAGAAGGAGAGAGAGAGAGAGAGAGACACTTGCAGCCCTGCTTCACCACTTGCAAAGATTTCCTCCTCTGGTGGGGACCAAGGGCTCAAACCCAGGTCCTTGTGTATTGTAACATGTGTGCTCAACCAGTTGCACCACCACCTGGCCCCTAGCATTCATTATTTTCTGTGTGTTTAAGACTTCAAGACATTAATACCATGGGGTATTTATGGAATTATGAACCATTTTACCTTTTGTTTGTGTCTCTCTATATCCTATTCCTTTTTTTTTTCTCCACAGTTACATAAATTATCAGAAAACCACTATGGTCTCCTATGGCACATGAGAAATAGTGCTGATGGATGAGAACACTGATACCCAGCATCAAAACCGAGATCTGTTGATGGAACCCTTCAGTCAAAACTAACAACCACAAAGGGAGACAAACACATAAACAGCAAGAGATTGATGTTCCAAGCCCACGAGAAACACCAAACAAGTCAATCGTGAAAGGACAGAGAAAGCCCCACAGAAAACCAGACAAGAGGCAGGAACAGACAGCTCCTGGGAGAGAGGGAGGAAGTCGTCCACACATTGTGAAAAGCCGTTCGGCTTCATCAGTGTTCAGGGAGGGGCCCAGATGAAAACAGCAACAAGCTGTTTCACATTTACAGAAAGGCCGCAACACCAAGTTCTTGCAACAACCGTGCCTGAACTCAAATATGACCTCAAAATTCCACTTCTCGGAATCCACCCTGAAGCGGCCCCTGATATGAGTCACGTCTGTGATGTGAAAATTTCCAGCAGCTCTGTTTTCCAGAGTTAGCTGGCAAAAAAAAAAAAAAAAAAAGTCTATGCTATTTCCCCTAGTACATCCAGAACATTATAATTTTCAACATGGAAGTCCTATAAAAACATCAGTGAGGGGAGTCGGGTTGTAGCATAGCGGGTTAAGCGTAGGTGGCGCAAAGCACAAGGACCGGCATAAGGATCCTGGTTCGAACCCCGGCTCCCCACCTGCAGGGGAGTCGCTTCACGGGCGGTGAAGCAGGTCTGCAGGTGTCTATCTTTCTCTCCTCCTCTCTGTCTTCCCCTCCTCTCTCCATTTCTCTCTGTCCTATCCAACAATGACAACAACAATAATAACTACAACAATAAAACAACAAGGGCAACAAAAGGGAATAAATAAATAAAATAAATATTAAAAAAAAAACATCAGTGAGGGCTGGGGAGACAGCACAATGGTTCTCCAAGAGACTCTCATGCCTGAGGCTCACAGGTCCCAGGTTCAATCCCCAGCAGCACTACCATATACCAGAGTGGAGTAGTTCTGTGGTCCTTTTTTTTCTGTATCTTTCTCATTAAAATAAGATATATATACATATATATAAATCCAATGAGATATATTCCGTTCTCTTCTTCATATTCTCTCTTCCAAATAGGGCATGTAGTTTATGCTCACAGTAAATCTCATCTGACATTTTGGGTGGTCCAAAGTCACTTGTGCTTGGTGGCTGCAGCGTGACCCTAGGGAAAGGCTTCCATAACCTCCCCACAAGTGAGCCACCCAGCTATCTCAATGATGTTGCTTATATGTGAACAGAGAGCGATGTCTCCTAGTGGCTTTAATGAATTCTCAGTCATCCGCCCCCCGGCCCAAAAGAAAACCAAGCCATCCCTGAATACAGTGCAGTTTCAAACAGGTCCTCACTGACAGATTTGGTAAGGTGCATCATCTACAGTGTTGAGCAGGCAGGGGAGGGGTGAGCTGCCCATATAGGTCTTGTCTTGTCTTGTCTTCACTGCTGCTCTGTCTCCTTTCAAACAAGCACCCCTGATACTTTCTGTGCTTTGCGACCTCTGTCGTCCACTGTGGGGCACTGATGCTTCCCTGACTCCAGGGACGGGGCCTGAGGGGACAATATAGTCCCAGAGAGAAGAGAAGGACTCCTTCTGCCATGAACTCTCATTCTTTAGCCTACATTGCCTTTTGTTCGTGCACAGAGGACTGAGCCCTCCCCCGATTAAGTGCACACATTACAATGTGCAAGGACCCAGGTTCAAGCCCCTGGTCCCCACCTGCAGGGGGAAAGCTTTGTGAGTGGTGAAGCAGGGCTGCAGGTATCTCTGTGTCCCTCTCTCTCTCTCTTTCTGTATCCCTCCCCTTCCCTCTCGATTTCTGGCTGTATCTATCCAATAAATGAATACAGAAAATAAATAAATAATTTTT
>NW_026647328.1:0-94732 GCF_950295315.1 Erinaceus europaeus | reverse complement strand
TATTTTGTTTGACAGGACAGTGAGAAATTAAGAAGAGAAGGAGAGGGAGAGGAGAGATAGAGATAGATAGATAGATAGATAGATAGATAGATAGACAGATAAATGCCTGCTTCACCCCTCATGAAACCTCCCTTCATAGTTGGGGAGTGGGGGCTCAAACCCCTGGTACTTGCTTGCACACGGTTGTGTGACCTCTCTGGTGTGGACTTTATCCACTGTCATAGTCTTTAACTCCAGATTAGACCTGACTAATTCAAGACTGAGAATTATAGATACAGAGGATGTCAACAGTGTATGAATTAGAGAAACATACTTATTTTTTTCTCATAGCTGATAGGAAGTTGAAATCTAGAAGTCAGTGATAGGATGGAGCTTAGTGTACACAGTTGTTCCTCTCCTCCATTGTGATTCCATTTACAATTCTTGCAGAATAAAGATGATTGAATTTTAGCTATATTTACTTTCTTCTTGGGAGTTCACAACTGTTTTTATCAAACAGATTATTATTATTGTTTCCATGTTGCATTTTTTATTCTCATTTTAGCAGGCTTCAGCTTTAAAGCAGTAATTTTAGGGATGATGTGAAATTACATCATCTACGAAATTGACTTTGAGACTTCTCTGGATGGTGGGAGTGGAAGAAATGGAAAGGCCTTGAAATGCATTCTTGATTTGTTCATGGTTGACTCAGTCCTTAATGTTTTCAGTATATGTGTGGTAATTTGAAGGCAGTATGTTTCTAGTGTATGGTTCTTTCATTCAACATTTTTAGCTGTATCTTCGGTGCCAGGCACTACAAAGGCATAGCCACTCAAGTCATAAAAATTGTCATCTATGACCACTAAAGGCTCACAAAAAACACTGGGACACTTTATGGGACAGCTATTATTCAGTCTAAAGCAATTAATTTCCTCTAATCTAAATCTTGTCTTAAAGTCTTCTGTTTTTCTCCAATGTCAAATTACTAGCAATTTTCAACTATTTTTTATATGAAGGCTTTCTTAACAGTCTTGAGTAAAATTGCCATTATTTGAGCAAAAGAGTGTATAGTTCCTCAGAAATGGCAATTCATCAGATATTTGAGATTAATTCTGTGAGCAAATGAATTTGCCTACAGTGTTGAGGTCATAGTGATAAATTAGTATTTGCAAAGTACTTTCATCCACATTAGAGATAATGAAAAAACTTGGTTGGTCTAACAAAACAATAGAATTTGAAATGCCTGTGATTATTTTTTAAAAATCACATTGGGGGTGCATGTGAATAAAAAAAAAGAGTTGGAAAGGGAAAAAGGGATAGAACATATTTAAGATAACTAAATTGCTATCTGTTTTGATAAGGCAATTGGCTAGAAAATTAAATGTGCTGTATAGAACAAAGCTATTTTCTGTAAGCTGGCACATTTTTATTCAGTAAACACAGGACTATAAGGAACAAACAAGTAGGTAAAAAAAAAATCTCAGGAGGAAGAAACTTCATAAAAATAAATAAGGCTATTTAAAGCACAGATTGATATTTGCATTTGAATTATTGTCAGTGAGTATGTAAGCTTAAAAGCTGTTTCCTTCTTTGGTACTCCCTGAGTACGTCTTTTTCTCATTTTAGAGATATTTTAATAAAGCAGAAAAACAAAACTATGACACAAGTGAGGCGATCTAGATTGTAATAGTCCATCCTACAATTTAATCAACTGCATAACCTGATCTTCAGATTTCTTCATTTGTAAAATCAGGAGTTGAACTCAGTCCTACTCTAATATTTCTTTCAACTTTAAAATATTCTCAGTCTAGTACTTTCTCAAATCAAAAGAGAGAGGTTAAATTTAATAGGATGTTTCAATATACATAAACATTTACATAGTTCTGGTCTTTGTAATCTTTGCTGACCTCCTGCTCTGAGAAATAATTATATTTTATTTATTTGTAATTATAAGTTATATTTATTTACAATATCACACTACCAGCATAGTTCTCATGTTAAAATTCTATTTGTAGAATAAAAACTAAAAGAACTGAAGGGTCATATGGGGGAAAACTAGAAATTTGCTGTAGAAAAATGCTACTAATCTCCCCCCCCCCCCCGAAATCTAGAACGTACAAGTTTGTTTTTCCATTGACTGTTACTAAAGAGTTACTGGGGTCAAGATCTGAACTATGTCTGGAACTGAGACCTTAGAGCTCAGTTAAGTAAATAAGAGAAAACTGCTCTTTATACTGTCTCCTGATACTGTCTCCACCCCTTTTCAAGAATTTATAAATAGTACTAAACATTTTTTCAATCTTCTCTACCTGATTTTGGTTTTTACTGGTCAGAGCGATTAAACAAAAACTAAAGATGATGAAGAAAAGGGCAACAATGGGCCCCAAAATTCTTCGTGGAAATTTTGGTGAAATACAGTTGAACAGAAAAGTAGAAGTCTGATAATTAATTCTGTGAGCAAATTAATTTACCTGCAATTTTGAAGGTGTTCAAATGAAATTGTATTTGTTTCAAATACAATTTAGGTAACCTTTAAAGATCACTTAACTGGTTTTTTTTTTCCATGTTGAGGTATATTTGCATATGGCCACCTTCACAGGCCTGTGAAAGAATTCCCAACAGGCACAGAAGCCATATATTCCACCTTCTGCAACCCACAACGACCCTGGGTCCGTACTCCCAGAGGGATAGAGAATGGGAAATCTACCAGGGGAGGGGATGGGATATGGAGATCAGGTAGTGGGAATTGTGTGGAACTGTACCCCTCTTATCCTATGGTTTTGTTAATGTCTCCTTTCTTAAATAAAAAAAAAAAAAAAAAAAGAATTCCCAACAGGCAAAGCATAGAAAGGAGTAAAAGACATCTTTATGAGGAAACTCACCAACAAGAAAGTAGCAAGTAGGAGGCAGAGAGACCAGCTGCAAATACTCTGAGCAGACTGGTACAGCAAACAGAAAATGTAGAGCATCCAGCAGAAGGTAGAGAGCATCCACCTATAAAGAGACAGAAAACTCATTGTTTATAAAGGAAGCCTTATAGCTGAATGCAAGGATCATTTTTATGTTTTTTTTTTTTTTTTGCTTGCTTCTGATTTATCTCATAAGCCTTCTGTCCCATAATTAGCAGTTCACTTCTGAGAAGATGATGACATTGATATTTGGTGTTATGCTTGGTTAGACATACATTGTAAAAATGGTATAGGAAAATGATATACACTGTAAAAACAGGACAGAAAGATAGAATGTAGTAGAAAATGTATAGTCTCATGAACACAAAATATGAGAAGGTCAAACAGAATGTTTGGGGGCCAGGTGGTGATGCACCTGCTTGAACAGGTTACAGTGTTATAATGCACAAGCACCTGGGTTTGAGCAACCAGTCTTCACCTGCAGGGGGAAAGCTTTGTGAGCAGTGAAGTAGTGGTGCAGGTGAATCTTTGTCTCTCTTCCTCTCTATCTCCCCCTTTCCTTTCTTTCTTTATTATTATTTTTAAATTTCTTTATTGGGGAATTAATGTTTTACATTTGACAGAAAATAAAATAGTTTGTATATGCATAACATTTCCCAGTTTTCCATATAACAATACAACCCCCTCTAGGTCCTCTGTCATCCTTCTTGGACCTGTATTCTCCCCTCCTTCCCTTTCAATTTCTGACTGTCCCTATCCATTAAATAAATATAGATAATTTAAAAAAAGGATACTAAAAAAAAAAAAAAAAACAAACATGCTGGGAAGTGTGTGGTCAGTCTTCATATGTTGTGCCAGAGTACCTTTTCTAAAAGTATTGATTAAAATTAACTCTTGACACATGTTTTTATTTTCTGTCAAGGTAATCTTGGTTTGCAAGACTATAAATACTTCAAAAGTATAATTTTATAAGTTTTCAATCTATGATACAACCCTACAACACCAAAGTACCAATGTTTCTTCACCAATGTCCACTGGATTCCCTCTCCTCTTGTAACCCCCACCAATTCCCCCTTCCACAACCCAATTTCTGCAACTTGAGTCTACAGGTCTGCTTTCATTGAACTTTGCTTGCTTTCGTTGCTTTCTTTGCTTACCTTTCGTATGGGTGAGGTCATTCCATTTTATCTGTTAAATAAGTTCCTTAGTAATTCTTTATTTATTTGTTTATTCCCTTTTGTTGCTCTTGTTTTATTGTTGTAGTTATTATTGTTGTTGTTGTTATTGATGTCGTCATTGTTGGATAGTACAGAGAGAAATGGAGAGAGGAGGGGAAGACAGAGAGGGGAGAGAAAGATAGGCACCTGTAGACCTGCTTCACTGCTTGTGAAGTGACTCTCTTGTAGGTGGGGAGCAGGGGGCTGGAACCGGGATCCTTACACCGGTCCTTGCGCTTTGTGCCACCTGCTCTTAACCCGCTGTGCTGCCGCCCGACTCCCCCTTTATTAATTCTTATAGACTGGTTTATTGATAATGGATCCTTTTCGCTGTTGTTTATCTAAAATGGTTTTCATGACTTCATCTACCTGATTAATAACCCAGAAGGACAAAATGTTTTTGACTGAATTCAATTTCCATCCAAAACTTTGAATATATTTTGCCATTCCTTTCTAGCTGTTATAGTTTCAGTTATGAACTCAGCTGAAAATCTTAGGGGATTTCCCTTATAGGTGATTACTTTTTTCTAGTAGCTTTCAGAATCCATTCCTTTACTATTTTACTAATTATGTACATAGGTTAACTTAGTTTTAGATTTTTTTTCCCCCTGAATCTAAGCGTCTCTTTCTTCAGTTTGGGAAAATTCTTAGCTAATATTTCTTCAAATAATTTTGTTCTGTTCTCTTCTTCAGGTACCACTGTGATGTGAATGTTATTCTTCTTGATATTATTCCACACTTCTCCTATTCTCTCTTCATCGATCTTTGCTCTTTTTCTTTTTGTTGTGTTTTCTTGATTCTTTCCTCTACACTCATCTCTAACTCAACATTTCAGTCTTTCTGCATTGATTGCTTTTAGGTTAAATCAATTTTTTCCTTTACTGGTGGGATTAGTAGTTGGTACATATGTAACATTTCTCAGTTTTCCACATAACATCTAACCCCCTCCCCACCTATGTCCTCCTGTGCTATCATGTTCCAGGACCTTAACACTACCTCCTGCCCCAGAGTCCTTTATTTTGGTGTAGTACACCAATATTACTATTATTAGTAATTTTTTAGTTTAGCTGCTGTATCTATTTTGTATTATTTGAAATAAATCATATAACTTAGAAAAAATTCTCAGTTTCCTAATCTGAAGAGAGAGAGAGAATTTACTGGTAAGGATTTGCTTCCCTTCACTGGGGGGATTAATGGTTTAAAGTCAACAGTAAAATACAGTAGTTAGTACATGTGTAACATTTCTCAGCTTTCCACTCTAACCCCCCCACCAAGGTCCTTGGTAGAGATTTTTTTTTTTTTAGGATAACTTTAAAAAAGAGCACATAATAAAAGTATAATAAGTGGTAAGCACATAGCAAAACATTTTTATCTTTCTGCCAACTAGTTCCTTTTAGATCACATATCTATTTCAAAAGAGGGCTCGGGTTGCTTTTTAAAAATAACAAGTACAGTTAAGTAATATTAAGAGAGGGTATTGGGTGAGGGGATAAAAATAGAAAAGTTGAAATAATGCATTGACTTAGATAGTCGATAATCAGATATAACAGATTCTGTTTTTCCTTATCAATAGATATGACATCAAGGCTCTTATTGGGACAGGCAATTTCAGCAAAGTTATCAGAGTGGAACAGAAGATCAGCAAGAAACCCTTTGCAATAAAAGTGATGGAAACCCGAGTGAGAGAAGGCAGAGAAGCTTGTGCATCTGAGCTCACTGTGCTGAGGCGAGTTAGCCATCAATACATTGTACAACTCATGGAGATCTTTGAGGCCCAGGACCGAGTGTACATGGTGATGGAGTTGGCTACAGGAGGGGAGCTATTTGATCGGCTCATGACTCAGGGACCCTTTACAGAGCAGGATGCTGTCAGAATCCTCCAGATGGTTGCTGATGGTATTAGGTATCTGCATGCATTACGGATAACTCACAGGGACTTGAAGCCTCAAAATCTCTTATATTACCATCCAGGTAAAGAGTCAAAGATTTTAATCACAGATTTTGGTTTGGCACATGCTGGGAACAGAAATGGTGACTGGACAATGAGGACGCTCTGTGGAACCCCACATTACATAGCTCCTGAAATTTTGCTGAGGAAGCCTTATACCAGTGCAGTGGACATGTGGGCTTTTGGTGTAATTACATATGTTTTACTTACTGGGCTCATGCCCTTTGATGATGAAAACCAAACACGACTTTACAGGAAGATTCTGAAAGGCAAATATAATTACATAGGAGAGGTAGGAGATTCTTTTATTCCTGTTGGGTTGATCTGAAGTATTGTTTCTTTTGTAGCCTTTTTTTTTTATTGTTGTGGTTGTCAGATAGGACATAGAGAAATGGAGAGAGGAGGGGAAGACAGAGAGGGGGAGGGAAAGATAGATACCTGCAGACCTGCTTCACCGCCTGTGAAGCAACTCCCCTGCAGGTGGGGAGGCGGGGGCTTGAACTGGAATCCTTATGCTGGTCCTTGCAGTTTGCACCATGTGCACTTAATCCACTGCGATACCGCCCGACTCCCTGGAATACTGTTTCTTAATCTTGGCACTATTGGCATGTTGGCTTAAGTGATTATTATTATTTTTTAAAATATTTTTATTTATTTATTGTAGGATAGAGACAGAGAGAAATTGAGAGCAGTGGGGAAGATGGAGAGAGACAGAGAGACACCAGCAGCCCTGCTTCATCACTTGTAAGGCTTTCCCCCTGTAGGTGGGAACCAGGGGGTTGAACCTGCATCCTTGTGCACTGTAATGTGAGCTCTTAGCCAGGTGCACCACCACCTGGTCCTGGCTTAAATGATTATTTATTGGGGTTGGAGTTGGAATAGGGATTGGGGCTGTTTTGTATATTGTTAGTAGTATCTTTGTCCTCTACTCCAAGATACCAGTGGGTATACCAACTATATAGTTGGTAGATGTCAATTATTAGTAGGTAGGTATATACTTTTCCTCAGTGGTGACACTCTAAAATATCATCAGCCTTTGTGACATGTCTCCTTGTGGGGCAAAATCACCTGTGACTAAGAGCCAGGTCTGGTATTAGCACATGGCATTAGCAACCCCATGACAACTTTACAGGTTTTTTTTCCTCAACCAGCATACAGATCCCAAGTCAGCTGAGTAGACTAATATGTACTTAGAGATGCTTGGGTATTTGACGAGAGGTTTTCTGTCTTCAGTTTAGATTTTTCCTTGGTAAAATGTTTGGCCTCAGAAGCTTGTGTAATTTTTTTTTTTTTTTTTACCAGAGTACTACTCAGCTCTGGCTTATGGTGGTATGGGAGATTGAACCTGGGACTTTGGAGTATTAGGCATGAGAGCCTCTTTGCATAACCATGATGCTATCTATCCCTGCCCTCTTGCATAAAATGTTTATCCATTACCTAAACTTTGGATTTCTAGTGTTCATGAATGTACTAAGTTTCTGTTGTTTGTGATAAGGAAGGAAAGATGACAATGGTGGTGTGGGAAGCCCAAACAGGAAACTCATTTCATGTTGATCAAGCAGCCACAGTTATTTTATAGACTGAGGCAGAATGATTTTGTTGTCTACTTCCAACAAACTCATAGAATGTAAAGTAGTCATTTTGAAGACATACTGTTATTATTTTAATATTTATGAAGAAGATAGAGAAAGAGAGAGCGAGAGCGAGAGACAGCGAGAAAGTCTAGACATCACTCTGGTACATATGCTTCTGGGGATTGATTGAATTTAAACATTAATGAGGAAGAGAAAGGTGGGGAGAGAACCAGAGAATTACTCTGACACATGCAATGTGTGACTAAATTTGGGATGTTATGCTTGAGAGTTCAACACTTCATCCACTGCATCACCTTCCAGGCCACCCTAATAGCAATCTGATGAAAAGCAGTGATGATCTTTCTTGGAAAAAACCTGGAGACATTGAACTGTGTATCTCTGTGTGGCCATATAACCACACAGTTCAGATCGACCTCTCATGAGTCCCAAGCTCTTTCCAGGTTAAGATGAGCTGAAGGGCTGGTTCACAGCAGTGCCTCCCTGAGACTGCTGAGAAAAGCCCAATAGGAAACTCAAAGGCTAGAGTTGGAGGAGACTGAGTCTAGGAAAGAACATATGAAGAAATCTTCATCAGATGTACACTGGGTGTGAAAGCTGAGGAAGGAACTGAATGATGTCACCAGGTGACAGTTGTTAGAGTTGAAAATTGATTCAGCATGTGTTTCTCAAATTGCTTTTGGCTGCATAATACTATTAGTCTTTCTTTTCTTTTTTTTGGTGGGGGGGATAGATTGCATAATGGTTGTGAAAAGAGACTCTCATGCCTGGGGCTCCAAAATCCCAGGTTCAATCTCCTGTACCACCATAAGCCAGAGCGATCAGTGCTCTGGTAAAAAAAATAATAATAATAAAAAATAATAATAAATTCGCATAGACACTTGACTTTTATTCATTTCTAGACTATACACATTTGTATGTTTACCTAATCCTCTCTAAAATAGACATAATTTTAGGTATTAATAAGGCAAAAATAAAATATAATTTTTAGTATTTTTTTCTGTAACAGTCCTAACATGTAACATTAAATTGACTAGCATATTTTCTAGTTTTTTGTTATGACTTAGGAGTTCTGTAATTTATAACCCATATTTGCATAATGAGCATTGGATGAAAACTTCGTTTTCCCAGCATTCTGGTTATCTTACTTTCTGCAGCTACATTTTAAGCGCATATTCCTTTAGGATCATCTTAATGAGATTTCCACAAATCTCACACCACATGTTGTATATTATTTCATGAAAGATTCAGTTACTTGTTTTACAAGACACTATCAGAGATGTTTAATTTAACTTCGATTTAAATTATCCTGAACGCAGATAAATGTGTCTGGATTCAGGGCCAAATAGTTGTCTAGCCAGGCAGAGGATGTGTAACTGTGAGTGCCAGCCACTGGTGTGCTTTGTCTAGGACAAGTGCAGAGGAAAGGTCTGGGGCTAGGAGTGGGACTGGGCTTTGGGAAAACAAAAATGAAAGTAATGAATTTGCAGGGTTTACATTTTCTTTTTCCTGTCTTTGAGTATTTTCCAAATGTGTTTATTCATTTTCTAAGTTTTAGTTTGGGGATATTTCTTACATCTTGTTGCTTAAACGAATTGAAAGGAAAAAGATGAATAGTTTCATTACTGACTTTTTAATTCAAATTTTAGGTTAATAGAGTGCTAAGAGATTTCGAAGTCTATGTAGAGAATCTTTTTCTTTAAATTTTTTAATTATATTTATTTATTTATTGAATAGAGACAGCCAGAAATCAAGAGGGGAGGGGGTGTCAGAGAGGGAGAGAGACAGAGAGACACCTGCGACATTGCTTCACCACTCGCAAAGCCTTCCCCCTGCAGGTGGGGACCAGAGGCCCAAACCTGGGACATTGAGCACTGTAATGTGTGCATCCACCTGGTGTGCCTCCACCTGGCCCCAGAGAATCTGATTTTTTTTTATACAGGGATAAAAACAGTAGATTATAAGAATCTACTTATAATCTTGGAAATTTACAATTTTTTAATCTAATATTCAGTGATTTTTAAAACAAATTATTAAAGATTTAATAAGTGTTTTACATGGTTATAACAGTACAGGAATCATAGCTCCACACCAAATGTACCACCAAAGTTCTGTGCCCCTACCACTACTACCATCACTGATAACCATCATAGTTCTCACAAATTCTTAGAGACAGTTTGGGTTTTTTTTTTTTCTTTTTTGTAATTTCCTGTATTACAATTTTCTTTTTTACTAAGCTTTTTTTTTTTTTTTTTTTTTTAAATGGAGGATTAATGTTTTACACTCAACAGTCAATACAATAGGTTGTACATGCATAACATTTCCCATTTTTCCACATAACAATACAACCCTCCCCCTCACTGGGAAGTTTGCAGTTTTTAAGATGCATACATTAACCAGTAATTGCTTTTAGGGATACAGCAAACACAGAGTTAATTTTCTGTTTTTTTTCTTTTTAATAAATAATGAGGGGTACAAAGCCACTCTTTTTCTTCTTCTAGATATGTGGTATGTGTTGGTAGGTAATATAGAATAGGAGTTTGAATATAAAACAGTAACCCTAATTGCCCCCATTTTCACAAAAGTCACCGTGAATGCTAATTCATTTGAAGTATATGTGAAAGAATGCTGGAAGAATAAGTATTTGAACCATTAAGTAGTTAATTGCACCACATCACATTTGTGCTATGTATTGAATCCTACTTGTGCTAAAAACTAGTTGGAAGGATCTGAGCCCTGTGTGTTTAGAGGACAGGCACTGTGGCAGGCTTCTTCCCTGAGGTATCCTTATTGTTATGGCTCTTTGTTTTCTTGCTGTTTCACCAGGTTGTGGAGGTGGAGGTCCACTAAATCTAGAGTCATCTTTAAAAAAAAATTTTTTTTTGGTGGTCTTTATTTATTTGATAGAGATAGCCAGAAATTGAGAGGGAAGGGGGTGATAGAGAGGGAGAGAGGCAGAGAGATGCCTGCAACCCTGCTTCACCACTTGTGAAGCTTTTCCCTTGCAAGTGGTGACCAGGGGCTTGAACCTGGTTCCTTGTGCATTGTAACACATGCACTCAACCAGGTGTGCCACCACCTGGCCCCTAGAGTCATCTTTTAATGGAAGAAAGGAAGGAAATCCATTTAATAGGATAAAGTTGATGATTTTTCAGTCCATCCCACTTTCTACTTTAATTTATGCTTATAGTTCCAGGACTTTTGGAGGTGACCAGAATATAAATAAATGTCAACTTGATGCTGGTATAGTTCCCCTGAGACAGCTGCTCTGCCTTGTCCATTTCGTGTCAATGTGACGTGGAAACTCACACACTAATGGCAGCACACTAGATAGGTTACTGGAAAAAATACTTTCACAACGTGGACAGAGATTTTGGAAGATAAAATATGTAAAAGGCCATGTGTGTGTGTTTGTACTTCTCTATAAAGTAGAATTTTAGACTCACTAGATAGTTAGTGACAATAACATTTCACTTATTTCAAGAAGTCTTTTGGACTTGGTATGCATTGATCTTTTTAATGAACAGTATTATTCTATATGTACATGTATGTGTGTATATATATGTGTGTGTGTGTATATATATATATATGTGTGTGTGTGTGCATTTTAATTTTATTTATTTTTCTTCTCAGCCTTGGCCAAATATTTCCCACTTGGCGAAGGACTTTATAGACAAACTCCTGATTTTGGAGGCTAGTCATCGGATGTCAGCAGGACAGGTCCTGGACCATCCATGGGTCATTACCAAGGCGGCAGGATCTTCCATGAAGAATCTTCAGAAGGTCATTTCACATAATCTCATGAGGAAGTCATCTCCCTGCACTCAGAGTCCTGGGTCTGCACAATCTTCAAAACCACATTCTTGTCACAAGTCAAGGCATCAGTGGAATAAGAGAAACTTAAGAGTAGAAGACTCACCACTATCTGCATAACTATGAGCAGCAAGCCCTTAAATTCACTCTATCTACTTTTTAGCCAAGTTTACTAATGTTATTAATAGTGGTAGGGTAGTGGAGACCATCTCATTTATTTTTACCAGAGCTCTTATCAATCCTGCTCTGGTGATGCTGAGGACTGAAACTGGCAACTCAGAGCCTTGAGTATTTTTCCCCCTGCAGGTGGGGACTGGGGACTCGAACTTGGGTCCTTGTGCATTGTGCACTCAACCAGGTATGCCACCACCCGGCCCCTGCCTGTTTTTTTAATGTGGTGTTTTTTTTTTATTTAGATTTTTATTTACTTATTTTGGATAGAGACAATGAGAAATTGAGAGGGGAAGATTAGATAGTCAGGAAGAAAATAAAACACTTGCAGCACTGTTTCATTGCTCATGAAGCTTCTCCTTTGTAGGTGGAGGCTACAAGGTTCACCCTGTAGGTGAACCTAGGTCCTTGTGGACTGTAATGTGTGCTTTCACTAGGTGCACCACTGCCTTGCCCCAGTTATAAATTCTTTTAATTTCATGTTTATCCCTTCTGAGACTGTTGGGTTGCATCATGGGGTAGAGAAGAGACCAGGAACTCATGGCTGAGCAGGAACGCAAATCTTTATTCATGTGGATGCTCCAGAGTTGGGTGTGAGCACAACAGTTTAGGCCATGTGGAGCTAGCAAAATGGCTGCCTCCCACTATGCCCACCAGCCCTTCTCTAGGTCTTCTCCAGGTCAGGAAGTAGAAGAGAAAGAGAGGGAGAAGAGAGGGGGAAAGAGAGGGGAAGAGAAGAGATAGCAAACAGGAGAGACTTTTATAAGAGAATTCTGGAAGTGGCAAGTCGGAACGAGATTGGCTAGGAAAGGGGGTGGAGAGAGGCAAAAGACATGCTGGGAAGGTGAAAGCATCCTTAGTAACTGTTGCAGTGGTTTTAACTGAATTAACAATAACCTGAGGGGATAACGTGGTAGGGATCTGTAAATAATACTTGCATAGAAATATAGTGGTTTGTGGGTCCTGCCAATGTTCAACCACATCTGCACAATTTCTCAACATAAGACTTTGTAGTCTTTTCATTCTAGAGAGAACCATCATCTTTATCTCATTCTAACACATTTTTTCAAGCTTCTGAATGTATTTTTTTCCACATAAATGGGGTTATACTGCAATATTCCTGTACTCTTTGCTTTGTAATTTAACACAATGATGTATCATGTAATGCAACATATAGACTGAATGCATTATTTTAAAAAGCTGCATAGTGGACTTTTGCTTATAGGTAATAGTAATGTGCATTTACTTAGGATTTTTGTTTATACAAATAGTAACATTTTATACACTTTTGTACATATATGTTTTTTACATTCTGGTAAGAATATGTGAAGGGCGCATTATTGAACTTTCACTATTAGGTAAAATGTATTTTTAATTTTAATACATTGCTGTTCAGTGAGAAAAATCAGATTATACTTCTCTCAATAGTGAGGTAGAGTCTCTGATTTCTGGCAAATGATCATTTTACTTTTTGGCCAACACATTTATTACCTCTGGAGTTTAGTATCTGTGTGATGATTTAATGGCTACCATAATGGTGGCCATTTTTTCTTTCCTGACTCATGAAGCTTCCTCCCTGCAGGTGGGGCATGCATGTTTGAATAAGAGTCCTTGTCTGCTCTATTAGGTGCAAGACCACCTGTGCCCGCTCCCCTCCCCAAAATATTTTTTATTGAGGAAATATTTTATAAAATTGTGCTTGCTTCTGGGATACAATTTCATGCCTCCCAAAATATGTACTTATATGCCTCAACAACTATCAATATATCATTTCTCTCCAGTGTAGGGCACTGGAGACTCACCCCCACCCTAACTGCCCCTACACACACCCCTTATAATTCTCTCCCCTTTTAGTGAGCAGACACAGGCCAAGAACTTATATTTTATTTTGTCTGTTCCCTTGCTTTGTTTCCTAAATTTCACATGAACAAGATCATCTAACGTTTGTCTTTTCCCTTTTGACTTGTCCTAGTGAGCATGATCATGTTCTTGACTTCTGTATTGGTGATTTCCCAGTCAGATCTCCCTTTTTCTTGGAATCCTAGAACTGGGTGGTCTGCACTTAACAGTACTCTGTTAGTGTTTAAAAATGCAATGTAGACTGTTGTCTGCCTCCTTTTGCCTTCATGACTTCCCCTGTTCAGCTAATAAATCAGTCCAACCGCTAACTGACCATATCTTAAGTTCTCTTTTTGAGTAATATGATTAGGACAATGGTACAGTTAGACATGTGATTTAACTTTGTTTTGAACTCCTGAGAGAAAGATTTAGACTAGTACTTTTCCATGTTCCGACCCTATTCTACCATCCTCTGGAGAAACTAGGCATTGCAATCCAATTTATAAATATTTAGATATCCAATATCTGACTACAGTTTGTATGAATAGAGTGAAAGATTCTTCAAAACTCTAAGGTTATTTTAAAAAGTTCTTAATTTTAATGTCTCCTACATTTTTATGTGGCCAGTTCTATTTCTTTCTTTTTTAAAAATATTTTATTTATTCTATTTTTGAGAGAAATGAGAGAGAGAGAGAGAGAGAGAGAGAGAAACACCAGAGCACTTCACAGCTCTGGCTTATGGTTGTGTTGGGATAGAACCTGGGATTTATGAGCTTCAGACGTGTGAGTCTGTTTGCATAACCATTATGCTATCTTCCCCCTCCCACCCCTATTTCTTCTTAAAAGGAAAAAAAATTATCCTGAGCATTAAATTAGTATCTCTTTTATTATTGTCTAATAGGTATTTTAGATGGTATCTTTGTTGTTATTTGTCCTGAGTTTTCTTTCCTTTTTTTTTTAAGGCTTCACTTGTCTTTTCTTTTTCTTTCTTTCTCCCTTTCTTTCTTTCCTTCTTTCTCCCTTTCCTTCTCCCTTCCTTCCTTCCTTCCTTCCTTCCTTCCTTCCTTCCTTCCTTCCTTCCTTCCTTCCTTCCTTCCTTCCTTTCTTTCTTTCTTTCTTTCTTTCTTTCTTTCTTTCTTTCTGGATAGGACAGAGATAAATAGAGAGAGGAGGAGAAGACAGAGAGGGGGAGAGAAAGATAGACACCTGCAGACCTGCCTCACAACCTGTGAAGCAACGCCCCTGCAGGTAGGGAGCGGGCTCAAACCGGGATCCTTAAGCCTGTCCTTGCGCTTTGTGTCACGTGCGCTTAACCCGCTGTGCTATTGCCTGGCCCCTGTCCTGAGTTTTCTTAATGTTTTCCCTCCTACTCTTTTTTTTCTGCTTTCTGGCAGCTATTTTTGCTTTTTAAATTTAAAAACATCAAAAAAGATCCAATTCTAGTCTTCATCATTTTCTATTGATATATTTTACTGATTTACCCACATTTGAGTAATTCAAAATTTTAGACATTTTCATTGTTGTTCTGTTATAGTGATATATGATTAATGATATTTAATGTTACAATTATAATTATTTTGGAGCATTATGAAGCAAACTCACATATGACTTTGAACATAGTAATTAATGTTGGATGTTTTCTGATTGTTTAACTAATTAACTGTTCCTCTGCCTCCCTCCCTCCCCTTGGGTCTATTCCCTGATAATGATATTGAAATTAGGCAAGTAACTCTACATTGATCTCTAAGTGTTTCAGGGAGTGTCACCTGTCTCCAAAGTTGGAAATAATTAAGCTTAATGAGGAAGTATGCTGGCAGTCAAGTTAGGCTGAGAGTTAGGCTTCTTAAGCCAAAGTGGTGCCCTGGTTGTGAATGCAATTCAAAATTCTTAAAGGAAATGAAGTTGCTACTCCAGTGAGCACATAAATAATAAGAAACAGCCCTACTGGGATATCTGGGGACATTTTTAGTGGTCTGGATAGAAGATCAATCTAGTCACAGCATTCCAGTAAGTCAAAGCCTAATCCAGAGCAAGACCCTAACTCTGGTTAAACTTAAGAAGACAGTGAGGTGAGAAATATTTCAGAAAAAAAGTTTGAAGCTAGGAGAAACTGGCTCCTAAGATTTGAGGAAAATAGTCAGTTCATAATATAAAAAAGTAGAAGGAAAAACAGCAAATGCTGATATACAAACTGAAGCTAATCATCCAGAAAACCTAGGCAAGATCATTGATAAAGGTGGGTACACTATTTATTTTTAAAAAATTTTAACCAGGGCATTGCTTGACTCTAGCTTAAGGTGGCGGCAAGGATAGAACCCAAGGCCTCAGAGTCTCAGGCATGACTGCCTTTTGCATAATCACTATTCTCTCTCCTTGATCCTAAAGGCAAGTATCCTACACAGCAGATTTTTCGATGTGGACAAGACAACCTTATGTCTCAAGATGTTATTGAAGACTTTTGTAGCTAAAACAGCAAAAGCAAGGTCTGATTTCAAAGTCCCGAAATTTCAAAGGCCAGGGCAAATCTCTTACTAGAGGCTAATGGACTAGTATTTTAAGTTGAAGCCACTCAATTCTGAAAATTCTAGGCCCTTAAGAATCATGCTTAGTCTAAGTACCTGTACTGAATGTATGATATAGCAAGGACTAGATGATGGTACATCTGTTTACATGTAATATGGCCTATTGTATGTGTTAAGATGGTATCTGAAATCTATTGCTCAGAAAAAAAATTTACTTTTAAAATAGTACTCATCACTAATAGACCTGGATATATACCTTCTGAGGGGGATGTTGACCTGTCTGTGAACAGATGAAACCCATGGATCAAGGAGCAATTTTTGATTTTCACATCTTACTAATGAAGAAATACAACTCATAAGGTTCTAGCTGCCATGGAGAGTAGTTCTTCCTGTGGACCTGAGCAAAATATATTCAGAACATCTGGGGAAAAATAATCTTTCTAGATGCTAGTAAGTATAATCATGTTGGGAGCCGGCGGTAGTGCAGTGGGTTAAGCACACGTGGCATGAAGCTCAAGGACCAACTTAAGAATCCTGGTTCGAGCCCCTGGCTCCCCACCTGCAGGGGAGAGGGGAGCCGCTTCACAGACAGTGAAGTGGGTCTGCAGGTGTCTGTCTTTCTCTCCCCCTCTCTGCCTTACCCTCCTTTCCCCATTTCTCTCTATTCTAATTAACAATGATAACATCAATAACAACAACAATAACTATAATAACAATAAAAAACAAGGGCAACAAAAGGGAAAATAAATAAATTTTTTTAAAAATTAATTTTTTTCATGTTAGTAATTTAATAGTGTTTACAAGATTATGAGGTAATAGAGGTATAATACCCACCACTAATGATTAACTTTGACGGGTTCAAACCTTCAGGGTAAGATATTACTCTGGGTATAGTGAAAATAGCAAGAGAAATAAGATTAGAAGTAAAATCTAAGGATGTAACTGAATTACTGAAATCTCATCACTAAACTTTATCAGATGAGGAATTGCTTCTTATGAATGGACAAAAAAATAGTGTATTGAATTGAAATCTATTTCTGGTGACGGTGCTGTGAATGACAATAAAAGGTTTAGAGTTTTATATAAATTTAATTGGTGAAGCAGTACACAAGGTTTGATAAAGAAGCTCTACTCTGGTTAAAATGCTATCTAACAGAATTGCCTACTACAGAGGAGCATTTTGTGAAAGAGTCAAATTAACTGTGATAACTTTACTGAAGTTTTATTTTAAGCCCTTTCCTCAACCACCCCAACTTGCAGCAACCTTTGCCTTAATGGATTAGCAGTCATCAGAATCAAACAAGAGCCTCCAACAACCAAAAGATATGACTTGTCAAAAGTTTTCATGTTGGTTGACACTTATTTTGTTGCAGTAAAGTATTTTTAAATTAAGGTTTTACATTTTTAGACATAACACTATTACATATTTATTAGAATGTAGTCAGTAGTATAATATATGGCTTTTGTATGCACTAGGTAACCAAACAATCGTGTGACTCACTTTTGTGCAATATTTACTGTATTCTTATAGTCTGAACTGGAACCTGTAATATCCCTGAAGTGTCCCTGTGTCTTTCAAGAGTTACAATTCAGCCCTCAGATTGGACTTATCTATCACCTTTATTTTGCAGTTCTGTAATGAATAATTTTGTGTTCTTTTGAATCTAGCTTTCTAATTATTGTCTTCCTCTCTCTATTATTTTTGGCTCTGGCTTTGGAATACCATTTTTAATCTTTCACAAAATGGTGGTCTGAGTATTAACAACTAGATATGTTTGTAAGATTATCTCTATGATGATTCCAACTGTACACATTTCTATAATTATATTACTGCTTGACAATATAAGTGAAGAGAAACAACAATTTCTTTAGTCTCTGAGAATTAATTACTGCAAAGATCCAGATTTTCCAGTCCCTGTTTCAAAAGTTTAAAGATATCCTATATGAATAAATAAAAGTGAAGTGAAAATCAATTTGAATTGAGTGTGGAGGAAAGCAGGAGAAAATTAAAATGAGTGTAGAAGGGTTAGAAAGAAACTAGAAGGAGATCAGGCAGTAGTGCAGCAAGTCAAGCGCACATGGTGAAAGTGTGAGGACCCACATAAGGATCCTGGTTTGAGCCCCCAGCTCCCCACCTGCAGGGGAGTTGCTTCACAGGCGGTGACGCAAGTCTGCAGTTGTCTTTCTCTTCCACTCTCTGTCTTCCCCTCCTCTCTCCATTTCTCTCTGTTCTATCCAACAATGACAACATCAACAACAATAACAATAACTACAATAACAATAAAACAACAAGGGCAATAAAAGGGAAAATAAATTTAAATTTTTTTATCTCTTTTTTCTTTTTAATTTATTTAAGAAAGGAGACATTAACAAAACCATAGAATAAGAGGGGTACAATTCCGCACAATTCCCATAACCTGATCTCCACATTCCACCCCCTCCCCTGATAGCCTTCCCATTCTCTATCTCTCTGGGAGTATGGATCCAGGGTTGTTGTGGGTTGCAGAGGGTGCAAGGTCTGGCTTCTGTAATTGCTTCCCCGCTGAATAGCTGAACATGGGCGTTGACTGGTCGATCCATACTCCCAGTCTGTCTCTCTCTTTCCCTAGTAGGGTGGGGCTCTGAGGAAGTGGCGCTCCAGTACACATTGATGGGGTCATCTATCCAGGGAAGTCTGGTCAGCATTTGGAACATGGTAGCTGAAAAGAGAGTTAACATACAAAGCCAAACAAATTGTTGAACAATCATGGACCTAAAGACTGGAATAGTGCAGATGAAGTGTTGGGAGGTATTCCCTGCATGCTTTTGTGTACTTCTGCTTTCAGGTATATATTTTTCCCCTAGTTTATGGGCACGTGTGAACCTATGCTCTATCTCAGGGGACCTGGACTATATCTAGGTTTGGGGACTTTATTGGGGAGTGGAACACCTGGAATGGAATTAGAGAATACTATGAAAGGAAAGGTCTCACCTGAGTGATGAAGCTGAAGGGTTGTCATTCCACACCTGAAGTCTCTGGTCACAGTCTGAAGTGAAGCATGCTGGGGTGGCACTCATTGTGTTGATTAGGTTGTGATCCTAGGATGCAATATTATTTGATTTGCATTGAGAGCAGCATGCAGAAAAGTGGGCGCCACCCTAAGGTTCCAGGACTGGGGGAAATATAGGCTCTATAGTGGAAATGTGAGGTTCCTGTTGTCTTAGGGTGCAAGAAGACAATGGATAGTTATTGTTATCATCACATTATTTGGTGATAGGGTTAACTTTGGAAAGTCCCTTTGATAGGGTTTGGGGTAGATTACCCAGCGTCTTGTATATAGCTGTGTTTTCGGTTGCTTCTGTTCTCCCTGGTCTAGGCTTTTGGGAGAAAACATATCAAAGACAGCCTATGTATTAAAAAGACTCAGTCTGTGTTTTAAGAAGTTCTAGACATATCATCAGTTTTTCGCCTCTCATATTAATTAAATAGTGATTTATATAATGTTTACACTTTAATAGGATTGTACATAAACACCACTCCCACCACCAAAAGACTGTGTCCCATCCCCACCACCCACCCCCGCACCCCCACACCCCCACCCTCCACCATGCCGAGCCCAATGGCCATCCTCCCCTTCACCACAGTGTTTTTACATTGGTGCCCTGCTCTTGATTTAATCAGATCCTGCTTTTAATTTCCTTTTCTGTTCTTCTTTCTCAACTTCTGTTGATGAGTGGGATCATCCCATACTCATCTTTATCTTTCTGACTTAGCTGACTTAACATAATTCCTTCTAGCTCTGTCCAAGATGTGTCAGATAAGGTGGGTTCATTGTTCTTGATAGCTGCATAGTATTCCATTGTGTATATGTACCACAGCTTTCTCAGCCACTCATTTGCTGTTGGGCACCTGGGTTCCTTCCAGGTTTTAGCTATTATGAATTGTGCTGCTATGAACATAGATGTACACACATCTTTTTGGTTGGGCATTATGGAATCCTTGGGGTATATCCCCAGGAGAGGAATTACTGGGTCATATGGAAGGTCTATGTCTAGCCTTGTAAGAGTTCTCCAGACAATAACTACAATAACAGTAAAACAACAAGGGCAACAAAAGGGAAAATAAATTTTAAAAATTTTTAAAAAGAAAGAAACTAGAAGCTAAAATTATTACATGGGAATTATAAGTAAAACAATATAAAAAAGATAAGAACCATAAATTGTAAAGATAGTAAGGATAACCTTTAAATTTGAATGCCATTTTTTTAGCAGTCTAGTCAAAGAAGAAAACAGGTTCATGCCTCAAAGTTTCCATAAAATTTAAAAGATCCATTTGTGTTAATTTAACATTGGTTTACACTATAAGACTTTAGAAACATTTTCTCTCTTTCTCTGGACTGAATAAGATTGCAAACTTTCATGTTGTCTTTGAAGACACACACACACACACACACACACACACACACACACACACACTCTTGCCCTTCCTGATACACACAACTATGCCTCTAGCACTGAATTTTTTTATGAGTATTTGACAAAGCGCCTGAAGTGGGAGACTGAGATGTTGCTTCGTGTTTTGTAAGCTGTCCAGGGGATTAACTTGCTGGGTTTAGTTGGGTATTTCTGCATTGTTGTAGAGGCAGAGTTCTGCTTGTGCTCACAAATCTTCTAAAGTTAGATTTCTGCCTCTAGGCAGTTCTCTTGCTACAAGCTTGGTGTGTCAGTTCTGGCCAGAGTTTAAAGCGACTTCAGAAAAGCCCCGCTTCACTGGGTGCCAGAACTGACCCGAAGTTTGAAAGTGATGAGAGAAACACCATGCTAGATGCCTTGCATTAGCATAAGAGTGTTGTTGGCTAGTCTAACACTGTTTACCCATGCCTACCAATGTAGGTTCGGGACAAATGGAATGGTGACATCATGTGAAGGTGTCTCGTGAATCTTTGAGGAAAATTTATGCTCAAAGGGGTAACAAAAGATAGAGGAATCAAGGATATGCCTGCCTCTGTAGGAAATGCTCAAAAATTGTTAAACAAACAAAGAAACAAACAGGTACACAACCCTCAGGGAGCTCCTTTCTTGATCTGAGTCCATTTTAGGCAAAATCTCCCTCTGGAGTGGCAAAACCCCTTTCATTCTCTCCTCTGCATGGTTTGTGAATTATGGTCTGGATTTGAGGTTTTGACTAATTCAGGCTCTTGCTGAGACATGGCATTCTGGGCTGGCGACTTCCTGAGGGATGGCCCTTCTCCAGTGGCATTCCCACACAAAGCAGGAGGCACTAGCAGTTGAGGGGGCCTTGCTCAGAGGTCTCTGTCAGGAAAAGGGGCAATTTGACAAGTATGACTATGGGCAGATGCCAATTACACAGTGCTTATTATATAAAAAAGCTCCCTCCTTAGAGCAGTCGCCTAAGTGGAAAGCACAGATTCCAGTGATAATTTTTTCCATGACCAATCAGTATTAGAGAAATAACAGTTTTCTATGTCCAAGTGTGAGTTATTCTGACAATTGGGATTTTTTTTTCAATTCTTTTCTGAAGAATACTTATGACTCTTGAATAGTTAAAGATGGAAATGAAAAAGGGGCAAGTCTTTTTAATACAGATATATATCTATCCAGTTTTATTTTAAACCTTCAGTGGACTGTATTATCATTTCCAAGCCAATGACAAATATACCTTCAGAAACTATGCCAACCTGAAACTATTTTAGTTCATGAACATTGATTGTCATTGTAAATATATATAAAATGTGAGGTATGCTGCTACCTATCCAGTCAGTGATCAGTTATTACACAGAAATTTTTCCTAGAGCATCAATTGACCTATCCACAAGAAGCCAATGAAGTAATATGACTTTTGGTCACATGGGGCCATCAACTCCCTTCTATCTGGTCTAACTCAGGCTCTCCCCTCATTATGAATAACATTGTACTTAATGCAGAGATAGTTGGGCATAAGGTCACAATTGCCATATCCTCCAAGGCTTGGAGGGACTTTTTGTAGCTATTATAAACTTGGAGTGGAGTGATACATTGTCATTTGTAAAAGGGGAACAAATTAACAGCCACAGTATATTTTCTGTTCATGTAAACTCTGTGACCAAAACTTTCGAGTTTTGTGGTAACTGCATCATTACAACATAAACAATGTTATCTCAGTCACTTCCTTCTTCTATTTGATCGCAAAGTCCCATTTGTTTATTCTCTCCAATATTCCTCTCTAATCCCTCTCCTTCTTTCCATACTTCAGACTTTTTAATTCATTTATATTTTTCACCAGGGAGCTAGCACAGCACTTTAGCAATGAACTTTCATACCTGAGGCTCACAGGTCCCAGGTTCAACCTCAGCATCATCAGATGCTAGTGCTGTGCTCAACATCTCAAGCCAGAGCTAAGCAGTGCTCCGGTCAAAAAGGTAACATAAATATAAAATCTTATTATTTTTTGTATCTATCTATCTATCTATCTATCTATCTATCTATCTGTCATTTATCTATCTAATAGAGATAGCCAGAAATAGAGAGGGCAAGGGGAGATAGAGAGGGATAGGAAAAGAGAGACAGAGACATCTGTAGCACTGCTTCACCATTCACAAAGCTTTCCCCCTGCAGTTGGGAATGGAGGCTCGAACCTGGGTCCTTGCACATTAGAACATGTGCACTCAACAAGGTGTGCCACCTCCCAGTCCCCTATAAAATTTTATTTTAAAATTGCTTTCCTGGATTTTCACTATAGTATCTATACTATAGCTCTGGTATCTCTGCCTCTGCTTTCTTTGCTTTCAGCTCATCGTCCACATTACACATTCTCTCTCTCTCTTTCTCTCTCTCTCTCTCTCTCACACACACACACACACATACACTTTATAATAAACTCAGATTTAAAAACAATTATTTATTAAATGATAGAGAACAAGGCACAGAGAATCAGACATCACTCTTGTATATACTGTATCAGGGATTGAATTTGGGACCTCATGTGTCCAAGCTCTGCTCTTCAACAATGAGTCACTTCTCAGACTACTAAAACACAGGTCTTAATGATGGCATTGGTGTGCATAAAATATTCAAAAAAAATCTTCCCAATAACCAAGTGAATATATGTAAATTCCAACTAAAATCCTTTCGCTTGATCTTTCTGGTCTTCCAACACATTTAAAATCCTCTTACCAGATGTCACCTGTTTTCTAATTGCACACTGCACCATGGCTTATGGTCACATGGTAGCCTTTAGGCTACCCAGACAATATGTGCAGATTCTTGCACGGATTCCAATTGTCAGTCTGACCACAATTTATAAGTCTTTTTCTTACTGTTTGTTTCAGTATAAAACTCATACATGGTTATTTCTATTTTAGACTATTCTAGTCTTGCTGCTGAACAATACTAGCATATGCTGTTAACAAAGTAAAAGTTGAAGTAAATTCATGTGATCCTAGTCACTTGAATTACAAGCAGCTGTCACACTTGGCTGGTCTTTGTTAGGGCTGCTAGGTTACTTACAGAGTCATAATTATTTTGGAAGAACAATGAATGCTATGCTTCTTTCTTCAGGCTTATTATTGTGTCCAACACATGACTTTTATTTTTATATTTTCATGTATGACTTTTATTGTTTATTTTTCAGAATACAATGGGCATACGTTCTCACTGTACAAACTTATAGACACAAAAGAGAAAATAAAGCTTGTTGTAATAACAGCACAGAGATAATTACTCCTTACATTGCTGTATTTTATAAATACGCAAATACATATGGGTCATTTTTTTCTCTTTTCATTTTTGTGTTGTGAAAATTTTCTCATTAAGTGTCCTTTCTCACAGTGTAAAAATGACATGTTGTTTTATTATGTACCTTTATCTCAACTAATTTAATCACTATTATACTTTTGAAAATGACTTTCCAAAATCTTGTTTTTGTAAATATAGTAAAATTTCCTGTAACATCTGTCTTTCCACTTTTGTCTTTGTTATGAAGCCTCAAAATGAAATTGCTTGGTCAAAGATATTCAAATTTTTCTCTCTATAAAGTCTTCATAAATTTAAACCTTCTGGGAGTCGGGCGGTAGCGCAGCGGGTTAAGCACAGGTGGTGCAAAGCGCAAGGACCAGCATAAGGATCCCGGTTTGAGCCCCCGGCTCCCCACCTGCAGGGGAGTCACTTCACAGGCGGTGAAGCAGGTCAGCAGGTGTCTCTCTTTCTCTCCATCTCTCTCGCCCTCCGCTCTCAATTTCTCTCTGTCCTATCTAACGACGACAACATCAATAACCACAACAACTGAAAAACAACAAGGGCAACAAAAAGGAAAATAAATATTAAAAAAAGAAGAAGAAAAAAAAATTTAAACCTTCTACACCTTTGTCAATATACTGAATATTGAAAATTAAAATACCATTCAAATAGTCTTGGAGGTGGCATGGGGGATAAGGTATTGGATTCTCAGACTAGAGGTCTTGTGTTTGACCCCTGGCATCAAATGTGACTAAATGATGCTCTGATGCTATTTCTTTCACTATCATTAATAAATACATTAAGCATTAAAAGAGAATTTGAGGGGGCTGGGTGGTAGTGCAGTGGGTTAAGTGTACATTGTGTGAAGCACAAGTACTGGTGTAAGGATCCCCATTTGAGCCCCTGGGTCCCCACCTGTTGTTGAGCCAGATGTTGTTGTGCACGGGCCGCGGAGAAGAGAGAGGGGGTCCGGAGCAAAGAGGAAACACAAATCTTTATTTGCGCTGGCACCTCAGAGTTGGGTGCTAGAGAAGCAGGTTGGGCCACGTGGAGGTAGTGAAAATGGCCGCCTCACACAGTAACCTTTCCTGCCTCTGAACACAGGTGTGGAAGAAGAAAGGCTTTTATAGGAGCAGCTTTCACGAGAATGGGAAGGGGGAGGAGTAACCATAGCACTCCAGGATAGGATGATAACTCTCATGAGAATGGGAGGGGGGAGGAGTAACCAAAGCACTCCGGATATCGTGGGGATATAGACAATGCCCTGAGGGCACAACATAGCTAAACAGGCACTCTGAGAATGTCCCAACTCTCACGGGAACTAGCAGTAGCCTGAGGAGACAACATGGCAGATGTGACTGCATTGGCATAATTTCCCAGCACCCACCTGCAAGGGGTGTCGCTTCACAGGCAGTGAAGCAGGTCTGCAGGTGTCCATCTCTCTCTTTCCCTCTCTTGTCTTCCCCTCCTCTCTTGATTTCTCTCTGTCCTATCCAACAACAACAGCTATGGTAACAAGAACAAGGATGACAAAATGGATAAAATGCGTCCAGGAGCAGTGGATTTATAGTGTAGGCATTGAGTCCCAGCGACAACCCTGAAGGCAAAGAAAAAAAAAGTTCAAATAGACGCTATCTTGACTTAATTTCAACTTCCTTTCTACTCAGTAGCAAATGATGGATAATAGAATCAAGACACAAATGTGCAAGAATAATCTGTTATATTATATATATATATTTTTAAATATATATTTATTTATTCCCTTTTATTGTTGCTTTTTTGTTGTAGTTATTATTGTTGTTATTGATGTTGTTATTGGATGGCACAGAGAGAAATGGAGAGAGGAGAGGAAGACAGAGGGGGAGAGAAAGACAGACACCTGCTGACCTGCTTCACCGCCTGTGAAGCGACTCTCCTGCAGGTGGGGAGCCAGGGGCTCGAACTGGGATCCTTACACTGGTCCTTGTGCTTAGCGCCACCTGCACTTATCCCACTGTGTTACCGCCCGACTCCCCTGTTATATTATTTTTGACAAATTTTTTTTCCTGTATGTTTTCTTGGAAATGAGTTTACTAGAATGAGTCTAGAATCAGCAACCAAAGAGGCTATTTGACTGGGGTGTCAGTTATTTATTTATTTATTTATTTATTATTGATTTAATAATGATCAACAAGACCATAGGATAAGAGGGGTACAATTCCACATAATTCCCACCACCAGAGTTCCACATCCCATCTCCTCCATTGGAAACTTTCCTATTCTTTATCCCTCTGTGAGTTTGGACCCAGGATCATTATGGGGAACAGAAGGTAGGAGATCTGGCTTCTGTAATTGCTTCTCTGCTAGACATGTGTGTTGATAGGTTGATCCATATTCCTAGCCAGTTTCTATCTTTCACTAGGGGACAGGGCTCTGGGGAGGTGGGGTTCCAGGACACATTCGTGAGGTTATTTGACCAACTTTTATTTCTTTATTTTTCTTTATTGGAGACTTAATATTGTACAGTTGACACTAAATATAATAGTTTGTAACCATACAACCCCTACTAGGTCCTCTGCCTAGATATGTTCCAGGACTTAACTCTCCCCCCACACCCACCCCAGAGTCTTTTACTTTAGTGCAATACACCAACTTGACAAACTTTTTTTTTAATCTTTATTTATTTATTGGATAGAGACAGTCAGAAATTGAAAGGGAAGGGGAAGATAGAGAGGGAGAAAGAGAGACACCTGCAGACCTGCTTTACCACTTACAAAGCTTCCCTCCTGCTGGTAGAGACCAGGGGCTCGAACCTGGGTCCTTATGCATTGTAACTTGTGAACTCAACCAGTTGTGCCAGCGCCCTGACCCTAATTTGACAAACTTTTAAACTCTTCCCTCCAAGGAGGCCTAGTGCCTAGTGGTAGAGAGTGGTACTTTAGTGGCAGATGAGGTATGAGAACATCTATTTTGGGAAACATATGGACTTGTATTCCTGAAACAATAAATCTTGTAAAATAACATTTCCATAATAACAATAATAATAGCCATTACTATTATTATTATTATTGTCTTCAGGGTTGTCACTGGGGCTCAGTGTCTGTACTACGAATTCACTGTTCCTGTGGCCATTTTTAAATTTTTTTAAAAAAAAATTTTTGGATAGGACAGAGAGAAATCGAAAGAGGATGGGGAGATAAAGAGAGAGAAAGATAGACACCTGCAGACCTGCTTTACCACTTGTGAAGTGACCCCCTGCAAATGGGGAGCCAGGGGCATGAACCAGGATCCTTGAGTGGGTCCTTTTACTTCGTACTATGTGCACTTAACCTGGTACACTATCACCTGGCTCTCACATTTCCTCAAGTAATTTTATCCACCAGGAATAAATTCAACCTATTAAACAACTAATATAGAGTGAAAACACCTTATTTGAGAGTATATTGACAAATTATAGAAAACAGTTTATTTTAGTAAAGTTTTATTGAAAAATGCTCATGCTGTCAACAGTGTAATTGGGATAGAACTACAGGAGTCACTTCCTAGACAAGATTGCATCCAGTCTACATTTGACCCTGAAGGACTGTGACAATAATGTTTTACAGCCTTCATTCTGAGTCAAACAATGGCTAGATGGTTTATTTTCTACCCTATTTCTGTTAACTGAAGTAGTTAGCACCAAGAAAATATCTACCCTTACTCTCATTGAATTCCATGGATGTGACAATTTATTTATTTATCTATCTATTTATGTATTTTACTTCCTGGGAGATCAAAGACTTCCTTGGGCATCAAAGACTTTCCTTTTAAATGACAGTGTAGGTCAGAGTAGATAGCATTATGGTTATGCAAACAGACTCTCCTGCCTGAGGCTCTAAAGTCCCAGGTTCAGAAGAGTATAACAGGGGTTCCCAGAAGATGGTGGAATGAGAAGCTGCTAGTGGCTGAGCTCTGACCACATCTCCTGGAAACGGCAGGATTTTCTGCCTTTAGTAGGCCAGCCAATAAGGGGTCCTAGCGGTAACACCAAGGAGGTGATTATAACTTAATTTGGGTTAAGAATTAGAGTAGGAAAAAAGGGTAAAATTTTTTATATTTTTTTATTTTTAAGCATACGTTCTCCCCCCCCCCCCCAAGCAGTCCCTGGGGACAAGCTCCTAGCAGGATCCCCTGCTAGGAGCTCCTTTTCTTTACCAAATTCCTGTCCCACCAGGGAGTATCATTAATTCTAAGTCTATACCCTTCTGAAACCTCTGGCCTTTTTTCTTTCTAAGTAGCCAACCCCCCCCCCCCCACCTCACCCGGCATAGCTAATTAAATAATTTAAAATAAATACATTAAAAAAAAACTTTCCTTTCACTGCCCTTTTATGACTGTTCTTTTTCTTTTTTCTCTCTCTTTCTTTTTCTTTTTTTCTCATTCTTGTCATCCTTTCTTCCTTAATCCTGCAGCTTCCAAAGTCACAGCCCCCAACCCCACACCACCAAACAGTGTGCTTTTTTGAATTCACTGATACACATTTGGGAATTTCCTTTCACAGCTCTTTAATTACAGCTCTTTTTCTTATCTTTTCCCTTTTCTCTCTCTTGTCTCTCTCTCTTTTTTTTTTAAATCTTGTCATACACTTCTTCCTTCTTCTTTGCCTTTCTGAATTTGTGAATTATTTTGGGGAAGATCTGGCTCAGAGTGGACTCTCTACTCTATGTGTATATCTCTGCTCTAGTTCCCTTTCCCCTCTTGTTTCCACTAGAATATACAGTGGATAGTAGATTTGCATAACTGTCTATTCTTGCTATCCTTTCTTTCTTTTCTCTTTCTTCTTCACTGGGATTTGGTTACTATTTATTCACGGACTGGAGAAATTGTTTGGCTAACTGGTAACGATTAAACTGCTTCAATACTTGCTTCAGTTGCTACTGTAATTCCTGAGGTTGGTGAGTGCAATTGTCATAAAGGTATTTAGTACAGTGTTACTTGTACTCAAGACATAACAACTGAGGAACAACAGAGCATAAAAAAAAAACCATAAATCAAAAAGATAAAGATGAGTATGGGATGATCACCACTCATCAACAGAAGCTGACTAAGAAGATCTGAAAGGGAAACTAAAAGCAGGACCTGATCAAATTGTAAGTAGGGCACCAAAGTAAAAACCCAGTGGTGAGGGGTAGACATGTAGCTTCCTGGGCCAGTGGGGGGTGGGAGTGGGCGGGAGGGATGGGTCACAGTCCGTTGGTGGTGGGAATGGTGTTTATGTACACTTCTAGCAAAATGTAGACATATAAATCAGTAGTTAATTAATATGAAAATAAGGGGGAAATCAATTGTATGTCTCAAAGTTTCTCAAAAGACAAACTGAATCTTTTTAATATATAGGCTATGTATTTGATATGCGGACTCTCTCAAAAGCCTAGACCAAGTAGATTAGAAGCATCCAATAGCACAGCTATATACAAGATACTGGATACTGTACAGCAAACCATAACAAAGGGACTTTTCAAAGTTAACCCAATTAACAAATAATGTGATGATAATATTAACTATCGATTGTCTTTTTGAACCCTAAGACAGCAGGAACCTCACATCTTCACTATAGAGCCCCTACTTCCCCCAGTCCTGGAACCCTTGGATAGGACCCACTTTCCCGTATGCATCTCCCAATCCAAACCAAATAATATTGCATCCGCCGATCACAACCTAACCAAAGCAACGATTGCCACCTCAACATGCTTCACCTCAGACTGTATCCAGAGACTTCACGTGTGGAATGACAACCCTTCAACTTCATTACTCGGGTGAGACCTTTCCTTTTATAGTACACTCTAATTTCATCTCAGGTAGTTCACTTTCTAACAAAGTCCCAAAACCTAGATATACACCAGTTTCTGTGAGAGAGAGCTTATGATCACACGTATCCATAAACTACTGCAAAATATATACCTGAAAGCAGAAGTACACTAGAGTTTGCAGTGAGTACCTCCCTAAGACTTCCTCTCCACTATTCCAAGCTTGGGATCCATGATTGCTCAACAATTTGTTTGGCTTCGTATGTTAACTCTCTTTTCAATCACCAGGTTCCAGATGCCACCAGGATACTGGCTAGGCTTCCCTGGATTGAAGACCCCACCAATGTGTCCTGGAGCTCAGCTTCCCCAGAGACACATCTTACTAGGGAAAGAGAGAGGCAGACTGGGAGTATGGACCGACCAGTCAACGCCCATGTTCAGCGGGGAAGCAATTACAGAAGCCAGACCTTCTACCTTCTGCAACCCTCAACGACTCTGGGTCCATGCTCCCAGAGGGCTAGAGAATGGGAAAGCTACCATGGGATGGGGGTGGGTTATGGGGATTGGGTGGTGGGAATTGTGTGGAGTTGTACCCCTCCTACCTTATGTTTTTGTTCATTAATCCTTTCTTAAATAAAAAATTTAAAAAAAAGACCTCTTATAAAGAAGAACATCACTATAATACTTGCAATATATCACAGCAAACAAAAAAAATTTTTTTTGAACAATGGCACTACAATACATTAAATCCATAATATCAATGAATGTCAATGGCTTAAACTCACCCATCAAAAGGCACAGGGTGGGAGGATGGATCAGAAAACATAACCCAACCATATGCTGCTTGCAAGAATCCCATCTGTCACAACAAGATAAACACAGACTTAAACTGAAAGGATGGAAAACTATCATACAGGTTAACAGACCAGAAAAAAGGGCAGGAACAGCCATTCTCATCTCAGACATGATAGATTTTAAATTAAATAAAGTAATAAAAGATAGGCGAGGACATTACATATGATTAGAGGATCAATCAACCAAGAAGACTTAACAATTATTAACATCTATGCACCCAATGATGGACCATCTAAATACATTAAGCACCTACTGAAAGAATTTCAAAAATACATCAATAGTAATACAATAATAGTGGGAGACTTCAATACCCCACTCTCACACTTAGACAGATCACCAAAGCAGAGAACCAATAAAGATACAAGAGAATTGAATGAAGAGATTGATAGACTAGACCTCTGGGACATTTGCAGACTCCTGCACCCCAAAAATCTGGAATACACCTTCTTTTCAAATCCACATAACACATACTCAAGGATAGACCACATGTTAGGCCACAAAGACAGCATCAATAAATTAAGATCATTGAAATCATCCCAAGTATCTTCTCAGACCACAGTGGAGTAAAACTAACATTTAACAACAAACAGAAAATTATTAAAAGTCACAGAATTTGGAAACTAAACAACATACTCCTTAAGAACCACTGGGTCAGAGACTCACTCAAGAAGGAAATTCAAATGTTCCTGGAAACAAATGAAAATGAAGACACAACCTATCAAAATATTTGGGACACAGCTAAAGCAGTACTGAGAGGGAAACTTATAGCCATACAATCACATATCAAACACCAAGAAGAAGCTCAAATGAACAACCTTACTGCACACCTCAAGGACTTAGAGGAAGAGGAACAAAGGAACCCTAAGGCAACCAGAAGGACAGAAATCACTAAAGTTAGAGCAGAAATAAACAACATCGAAAATAAAAGAACCATACAAAAGATCAATGAAGCCAAATGTTGGTTCTTTGAAAGGTTAAACAAAATTGACAAACCCCTAGCCAGACTCACCAAACAAAAAAGACAGAAGACTCAAATTAATAGAATTGTAAACAATGGAGGAGATATCACAACTGACACCACAGAAATCTAGAGAATACACCACCAAGCTAGAGAATCTGGAAGAAATGGAACAATTCCTAGAAGCATATGCCCTTCCAAAAGTGAACCAAGAAGAACTACAAAATATAAATGCACCAATCACAGACCAAGAAATTGAAACCGTTATTAAGAATCTCCCCAACAACAAAAATCCTGGACCAGATGGCTTCACAAACGAATTCTACAAAACTTTCAGGAAATAGTTAGTACCCATACTTCTGAAGCTTTTCCATAAGCTTGGAGAAACAGGAATACTCCCTTCCACCTTCTATGAAGCCAACATCACCTTGATACCAAAAGCTGATAGGGACAGAACAAAAAAGGAAAACTAAAGACCAATATCTCTGATGAACATAGATGCCAAAATATTAAACAAGATGGTCAACTGGATACAGCAACACATCAAAAAGATTGTTCATCATGACCAAGTGGGATTCATCCCAGGAATGCAAGGCTGGTTCAACATCCGTAAGTCAATCAATGTCATTCACCACATCAATAAAAGCAAAGCCAAAAACCACATGATTATCTCAATAGATGCAGAGAAAGCCTTTGACAAAATCCAACACCCATTCATGCTCAAAACTCTACAAAAAATGGGAATAGATGGGAAATTCCTCAAGATAGTGGAGTCTATATATAGCAAACCTACAACCAACATCATACTCAATGGACAGAAGCTGAAAGAATTCCCCTTTAGATCAGGGACTAGACAGGGCTGTCCACTGTCACCGTTACTCTTCAACACAGTATTGGAAGTTCTTGCCATAGCAATCAGGCAAGAGAAAGAAATCAAAGGAATACAGATTGGAAGGGAAGAAGTCAAGCTCTCACTATTTGCAGATGATATGATAGTATACATAGGAAAACCTAAAGAATCCAGCAGAAAATTACTGGAAGTTATTAGGCAATATAGCAAGGTATCAGGCTACAAAATCAATGTACAAAAATCAGTGGCATTTTTTTATGCAAACACTAAATCTGAAGAAGAAGACATCCAGAAATCACTCCCATTTACTGTTTCAGCAAAATCAATCAAATACCTAGGAATAAAGTTGACCAATGTAGTGAAAGACTTGTATGCTGAAAACTATGAGTCGCTACTCAAGGAAATAGAAACTGAAACCAAGAAATGGAAAGATTTCCCATGCTCATTCATTGGAAGAATAAATATCATCAAAATGAATATTCTCCCCAGAGCCATATACAAATTTAATGCAATACCCATCAAAGTTCCACCAAGCTTCTTTAAGAGAATAGAACAAACACTACAATCATTTATCTGGAACCTGAAAACACCTAGAATTGCCAAAACCATCTTGAGGAAAAGAAACAGAAATGGAGGCATCACACTCCCAGACCTTAAACTATATTATAAAGCCATCATCATCAAAATAGCATGGTACTGGAACAAAAATAGGCACACAGACCAGTGGAATAGAATTGAAAGCCCAGAAATAAGTCCCCACACCTATGGACATCTAATCTTTGATAAGGGGCCCAAAGGATTAAATGGAAAAAGGAGGCTCTCTTCAATAAATGGTGCTGGGAAAACTGGGTTATAACATGCAGAAGAATGAAATTGAACCACTTTATCTCACCAGAAACAAAATTCATCTCCAAATGGATCAAAGACCTAGATGTCAGACCAGAAACAATCAAATACTTAGAGGAAAACATTGGTAAAACACTTTCCCACCTACACCTCAAGGACATCTTTGATGAATCAAACCCAATTGCAAGGAAGACTAAAGCAGAAACAAACCAATGGGACTACATCAAATTGAAAAGCTTCTGCACATCCAAAGAAACTATTAAACAAACAAAGAGACCCCTCACAGAATGGGAGAAGATCTTCACATGCCATACATCAGACAAGAAACTAATCACCAAAATATATAAAGAGCTCAGCAAACTTAGCACCAAAAAAGCAAATGACCCCATCCAAAAATGGGCAGAGGATATGAACAAAACATTCACCTCAGAGGAGATCCAAAAGGCTAAAAAACATATGAAAAACTGCTCTAGGTCACTGATTGTCAGAGAAATGCAAATTAAGACAACACTAAGATACCACCTCACTCCTGTAAGAATGGCATACATCAAAAAGGACAGCAGCAACAAATGCTGGAGAGGTTGTGGGGACAGAGGAACCCTTTTACATTGCTGCTGGGAATGTAAATTGGTACAGCCTCTGTGGAGAGCATCTGGAAAACTCTCAGAAGGCTAGACATGGACCTTCCATATGATCAAGTAATTCCTCTCCTGGGGTTATACCCCAAGGACTCCATAACACCCAACCAAAAAGAGGTGTGTACTCCTATGTTCATAGCAGCACAATTCATAATAGCTAAAACCTGGAAGCAACCCAGGTGCCCAACAACAGATGAGTGGCTGAGAAAGCCGTGGTATATATACACAATGGAATACTATGCGGCTATCAAGAACAATGAACCCACCTTCTCTGACCCATCTTGGACAGAGCTAGAAGGAATTATGTTAAGTGAGCTAAGTCAGAAAGATAAAGATGAGTATGGGATGATCCCACTCATCAACAGAAGTTGACTAAGAAGATCTGAAAGGGAAACTAAAAGCAGGACCTGAGCAAATTGTAAGTAGGGCACCAAAGTAAAAATCCTGTGGTGAGGGGTAGACATGCAGCTTCCTGGGCCAGTGGGGGGTGGGAGTGGGCGGGAGGGATGGGTCCCAGTCTTTTGGTGGTGGGAATGGTGTTTGTGTATACTCCTAGCAAAATGTAGACATATAAATCACTAGTTAATTAACATGAGTGGGGAAAATCAATTGTATGTCTCAAAGTTCTTCAAAACACAAACTGAATCTTTTTAATATATAGGCTATGTATTTGATATGCAGACTCTCTCAAAAGCCTAGACCAAGTAGATTAGAAGCATCCAATAGCACAGCTATATGCAAGATACTGGGTACTGTACAGCAAACCATAACAAAAGGACTTTCTTTTTGATCCCTAAGACAGGAGGAACCTCACATCTCCACTATAGAGCCCCTACTTCCCCCAGTCCTGGAAGGGCCCAAGGGTTTCTGTATGCCTCTCCCAATCCATATCAAATAATATTGCATCCGCTGATCACAACCTAACCAACGCAACGATTGCCACCTCAACATGCTTCACTTCAGACTGTGTCCAGAGACTTCACGTATGGAATGACAACCCTTCAGCTTCATTACTCAGGTGAGACCTTTCCTTTTATAGTACACTCTAATTTCATCTCAGGTGGTTCACTTTTTAACAAAGTCCCAAAACCTAGGTATACACCAGTTTTTGTGCGAGAGAGCTTATGTTCACACGTATCCATAAACTACTGCAAAATATATACCTGAAAGCAGAAGTACACTAGAGTTTGCAGTGAGTACCTCCCTAACACTTCCTCTCCACTATTCCAAGCTTTGGGTTCATGATTGCTCAACAATTTGTTTGGCTTTGTAGGTTAACTCTCTTTCAATCACCAGGTTCCAGATGTCATCAGGATGCTGGCCAGGCTTCCCTGGATTGAAGACCCCACCATTGTGTCCTGGAGCTCAGCTTCCCCAGAGACACACCCTACTAGGGAAAGAGAGAGGCAGACTGGGAGTATGCACCGACCAGTGAATGCCCATGTTCAGCGGGGAAGCAATTACAGAAGCCAGACCTTCTGCCTTTTGTAACCCACAATGACCCTGGGTCCATGGTCCCATAGGGATAGAGAATGGGAAAGCTATCAGGGGAGGCGGTGGGTTATGGAGATTGGGTTGTGGAAATTGTGTGGAGTTGTTCCCCTCCTACCCTATGGTTTTGTTAATTAATCCTTTCTTAAGTAAAAAAAAATAAAAAAATAAAAAAATAAAGTCCCAGGTTCAGATTGTAGTTGGTGTATTGCACCAAAGTAAAAGACTCTGGGGTGGGTGAGGGGAGAGTGTAGGTCCTAGAAATGGATGACAGAGGACTTAGTGTATTGTATTGTTATGTGGAAAACTGAGAAATGTTATGCATGTAAAAAAAAAAAGTCCCAGGTTCAATCCCTGCACCACTGTAAGCCAGAGCTGAATGGTGCTCTGGTAAAAAATAAATTAAAAAAAAAGAAGAAATAAATGTCAATGTAATTCTACCAGATTGTTGGTATTTCCACTTTTTCCCTTTTACATTTTTATTGAGCGGATTAATTCTTTACAGTGCAGACATTGGTATATGAGTACAATTTCATCGTGCACCAGGACCCCACAATTTTTTCCACCCTTCCCTTTCTCCCACATATTTCTACTTTTATCAATACATAATTATTACTTACCTTGTTCTAGGCACTGCATCTACAAATGCAAAACATGGTTCCTAGCTGACCAGAGTTGTGGATGGACATATATTGGGAGAAAGCATGTGGATAACTGGGAAGTATATACAGAGAATAATGTTAATGGAGACAAAGGGCTGATAACCTTATAGTAGCCATTCCAGGCCACTTAAAATCTCTGTATACCTATGGGTGCCATGCTCATTCCTAGAAGAGCAGAGTGTAGTAATAATACTTGGACACTAGATGGTGCCATAAGATATGCATATGTTAATAGTACTGATACTTTGGAGGTTTGGAATCATAACTATTTCCAACTAAGCTTGAGGCTGGAACATTTTAAGATAAGGGCACAGATTATCAAGTCAATTTTTTTAACTTTCATAAATTATTGTACTTTTAAAATTTAAATGTATTATAGACATATTTTCCATAGTTACAACATAGAGTTTCATTTATAATTATTGTATATGACAAAACATCCTATTTTCCCCCCAAATTTCAGGTCCAACCTTGATTAAATATTCACAGCTTTTAGGTTTTTCAAATTTTATTAAAAAAATTTTTATTACTGACTTGCAAAAATGTAAGATAATAGGGTATAATTCTATACAGTTCCCACTATCAGAGTTCATCCCCTCTACTGGAAGCTGCAATAGTTCTCCCAATGGGCTGATTCTATAACTATCTATCTATCTGTCTATCTATCTATCTATCTATCTATCTATCTATCTATCTATCTATCCTTGTCTACTTCTGCTAATTCTTCCTGTTCTTTAAGTCTATTGTTTACTTTTGTGTTAATCTTCATTCCAGTGATTATATATCTATTTTATATTTCTTGTCTGTACTTTTTCTTGTTCATTTTAAATTTAATTAATTAATTTGTTTATTGTATTGGGATATGTGTAAGCCTGATAGAGCTTAGGGAGAAGCACCCCTGTCCTTGGATGGAGGTCTGAGAAGATAACCTCTTGGTAAGTCTCTCTCAACCGAGGTCAGCAAAAGGGGGAAACTCAGACTTGGTTCTTTCCTTCTCGACTCTCAGGCCCACAGAAACCCCAATACTTCCCTCCATTAACTGCAGGCCACATGGCCGCAGATTCACTTATTCAAAGTCACCTTCTGATCACAGAAGAACACACCTTATCACATACTTCACCACACACCTCAAACCCCAGACAGAAATTCCAAACGATATAGCTTTTTGATATCCATCTTCTCTCTGTCTCACCCTACGGGTTTAACCCCTATGCTTCTCTCAAATACCTTTGGATAATTAAGTTGCTTGCGTCATGGAGAATAACTGTCTTGTATCTCATCAATTCCTGTCATACCAGCCCCCTACCTTAGGGGCATGCCGACCGTTAAGAAACCTGTAATTTCTGACATATTTCAGTAATAATTCCATTCGTTTGTTTTTCTATTTAACTCATGTCTACCTTGCTAATAAATGAGTTCTGAGTTCTGAACATGCTGGAGAGCTCCCTGGTGTCTTTTACTTTGTGTCACCCCTGTTGTGAGCGAGAAAGAACCAGTCCGTTACCTTTCCCCTGGAGATCACCCCGCCAGAGACCCTGACATTATTGGATAGAGACAAAGAGAAACTGAATGAAAAGGGGAGATGGAGGTGGTGGAAAGCTAGACATCTGCAGAGGTTCTGCACCACTTGTGAAGCTCGCCCTCTGTAGGCGAGGACTGGATCCTTGCACACAGTAACATGAACGTGCAATTGGGTGCACCACCACCTGGACCGTTGTCTGTTGTTTTCCGTTACACCTGTCTGAAGAGTTTTTACTGGGGAGACAATTAGTGCAAAAGTCAAACAAAGGTGGGTGATGGAGTTTGACTGCTTGCTTTGCATTTTGGCAACACTGGTTTTGTGTTAACTGCATGATACTGGACCCATTACTTGACCTCCCAACACCATGCTGGGTTTACTCATTTATATGAAATGATACTAATACCTACTCATAGAGTTACTGTGAGTGACAAGTGAGAACAAAAAAAGTCAAGAAATTGGCACAACATAAAGTGTTCACTGTCAGCATTTTTTTTCCTGTAAAAATAAAGTGGAAGTATTTATGAAAATCAACACCAGCCTGCTTATATATATATATATATATATCTATTTATTTTAAAAATATTTTATTTATTTATTAATGAGAGCAATCGAAGGAGACAGAGAAAGAACCAGACATCACTCTGGTACATGTGCTGCCAGGAATTGAACTCAGGACTTCATAGCTTGAGAGTCCAACATGTTATCTACTGCACCACCTCCCAGACCACTATTTATTTATTTCTATTGCCACCAGGCCTATTGCTAGAGCTTGATACCTTCACAGCAGATCCATTGAACCTGGTAGCCTTTTATCTCTTTTATCTCTTTTTTTGTTGTTGTTGATTGGACAGAGAGAAATTGAAAGGGGGTGGAGAAGATAGAGCATGTGAGAGAAATATAGACATCTGCAGCACTACTTCAACATTGTGAAGCCTCCCCCCTCCCCCCTGCAGGTAGGGGCCAAAGGCTTGAGCAGGGGGGGGCTCTTGAGCATAATAATGTATTTGCTCAACTAGGCATGCCACCACCTGGCCCCACCAACCAGCTTTTGATTTTTTTTTTTCTTATCCATTCCATCATTCTTCACACCCTTAAAGAGAGAATCAGCTCTAGATTGTTCATGAGTTAATAATAAGCAGTTAGGGAGTCGGGCAATAACTCAACGGGTTAAGCGCACATGGTGCGAAGCACAGCGACCAGCTTAAGGATCCTGGTTCGAACCCCCGGCTCCCCACCTGCAGGGGAGTCGCTTCACAGGCAGTGAAGCAGGTCTTCAGGTGTCCATCTTTCTCTCCCCCTCTCTGTCTTCCCCTCCTCTCTCCATTTCTCTCTGTCCTATCTAACAACGATGACAACAATAATAATTACAATAATCAAACAACAAGGGCAACAAAAGGGAATAAATAAATATTTATAAAAAAAGAATAAGCAGTTAACAAACATAGGGAGTACGTTTCCTTTCCTCCCCTCACCTCCCCCCATTGTTTTGTTTGTCTCCAGGGCTATCACTAGGGCTCAGTGCCAGCACTACAAATCCACTGCTCCTGGTAGCCATTTCTTTTTCTGTTTTATTGGATATGACAGGGAGAGACTGAGGGAGAGGAAGATTGAGAGGGGGAGAGAAAGACAGACACCTACATACTTGCTTCCTGCTTGTGAAGTGACCCCCACCTGTAGATGGGGAGCCTGGGCTTGAACTGGGATCCTTGCGTGGGTCACTGCCTGACCCCGGAAGATTTCCAGAATATTTATGTGTATACTCTTCAAAGTATATATCTTCACACCTATGGACATCTAATTTTTGATAAAGGGGCCTAAATTATTAAATGGAGGAAGGAGGCTCTCTTCAATAAATGGTGCTGGGAAAATTGTGTTGAAACATGCAGAAGAATGAAACTGAACTACTTTATCTCACCAGAAACAAAAGACAACTCCAAACAAAGCAAGGACCTGGATGTTAGACCAGAAACTATCAAATACTTAGAAGAAAACTTTGGTGGAACACTTTCCTACCTAAACCTTAAGGACATCTTTGATGATACAAACCCAATTGCAAGGAAGACTAAAACAAAAACAAATCAATGGGACTACATCAAATTGAAGAGCTTCTGCACAGCAAAAGAAACCATCACCCAAACAAAGAGACCCCTCACAGAATGGGAGAAAATCTTCACATGCCGTACATCAGACAAAAGGTTAATAACCAAAATATATAAAGAGCTCAGTAAACTTAGCAACAAAAAAGCAAATGATCCCATCCAAAAATGGGCAAAGGATATGAACAGAATATTAACTACAGAAGAGATCCAAAAGGCTAACAACAAACACATGAAAAATTGTTCCAGGTCACTGACTGTCAGAGAAATGCAAATAAAGACAACATTGAGATACCACCTCACCCCTGTGAGAATGGCATACATCAAAAAGGACAGCAGCAACAAATGCTGGAAAGGTTGTGAGGACAAAGGAACCCTTCTGCACTGCTGGTGGGAATGAAAATTGGTTCAACCTCTGTGGAGAGCTGTCTGGAGAACTCACATAAGGCTAGAAATAGACCTCCCATATAACCCATTAATTTCTCTCCTACGGATGTTCCCCAAGGACTCCATAACACCCAACCAAAAAGATATGAGTACACCTATTTTCATAGCAGCACAATTCACAATAGCTAAAACCTGGAAGCAACCCCAACAACAGATGAATGGCTGAGAAAGCTGTGGTATATATACACAATGGAATACTATGAAGCTATTAAGAACAATGAACCCACCTTCTCTGACCCATCTTGGATGGAGCTAGAAGGAATTATGTTAAGTGAGCTAAGTCAGAAAGACAAAGATGAGTATGGGATGATTGCAATCATGAATAGAAGTTGAGAAAGAGAAACAAAGGGAAACTCAAAGCAGAATCTGAGTTTGGAGTAGGGGAACAAAGTAAAAATCTCTGGGTGGAGGGTGAGAGTAGATGTTTAGCTTCCCTGGAGGTAGGGGAGGTAGTGGGGAAGGACACAGACCTTTAGTGGTGAGAATGGTGTTAATAACACTCCTATTAACTTATAGTCTCACAAATAATTATTTAATTAATATAAGAAGGGAAAAATAGATAGAAATGTCTCAGACTTTTTGATGCATAGAACATAGCTCTGAATTTATATTCCTTCAATCTAAGCATCTAAAACTTCAAATTGGTAATCAGATTGAATTTTAACAGTGGGCTCAAATTGTTAATCCATTTCTAATAATGACTTGCTCTTTGAAATATTAAATCTCCTAAAAGTTTAGGCCAGGGAGAACAGAAACAACTGGTGGTGTTACTTTATAAGATACAGTTTGTAAATAACATTAAAGGACATAAATTATGGTTAAGTTTTATATGGTAAAGCAAATCCTAACAATGGGATTTTCAAAGTTAACCCAACTGCCAGATAATTTGATTATAACAATATCTGTTGCCTTCTTAAACCCTAAGACAATAGGAGACTTCCCCTTTCTCTATAAAGCCTGTATTTCTCCTAGCCCTGGAACCTCTAGGGTGGGGCTCACTTTCCTGCATGCTTCTCTCAAATTATACCAATTGATATTGCATCTGCTGATCCCAACGTAATCAATGCAACCAGTACCACCTTGGCATGCTTCCCTTTGGACTGTGTCCAGAGATGTCAGGTGTGGAATGTCAACCCTTCAGCTTCATTACTCTGCTACCAGGTTCCAGATGATATCATGATGCCAGCCTGACTTCCCTGGGCAGACAACCTCACCATGTGTCCTGGAACCCTACCTTCCCAGATCCCTGCCCCACTAGGGAAGGAGTCAGGCTGGGAGTACGAATCAAACTGCCAATACCCATGTTCAGTGGGGAAGCAATTACAGAATCCATACCTTCTACTTCTGCACCCCATAATGATCCTGTGTCCATATTCCCAGAGGGATAAAGAATAAGGAAGGTATCAATAGAGGGTATTGGATATGGAGTGCTAGGAGTGGGAATTATGTGGAAATGTACTCCTCTTATCCTATAGTCTTGCCAATATTTCCATTTTATAAATAAAAATAAAAAACAAAGTATATATCTTTTGCTATAATATTATTTTATTTACCAGGAAATCAGGCATTGTTGTTATTCCTTTCTTCATTTCAGGTCATTCCATGATCAGATGTTTTTAAGCCATAACATCTGTCACTTGGTACATGTCCTAGCTTTCTCCATTATTGTTCATTCTTTTGAGAAACTTATGATTTTTTTCACTGTGTTTACCCAAGTGAGAATTATTTTCAGTGGATTAACTGGGTTGGAAAATTGCCCTTACTTGCTGGGTTCACTATGTGAATGAATTTTGATAATAATTCTTTTTTTAAATTAGTGACTTAATAATGATCGACAAGACTGTGAGATGAGTGGTACAGTTCCATACAATTCCCACCACTAGTTCTGTATCCTATCCCCATCCATTGGAAGTTTCCCTTATTCCTTATCCCTCTGGGAGTACTGACCAAAGATCTTTATGGGGTGCAGAAGGTGTAAGGTCTGCATGCTGTCTGTAATTACTTCTCTTCTGGACATGGGCATTGACAGGTTGATCCATTGCCCCTAGCCTGTTTCCATTTTTCCTTAGTGGGGTAGGGCTCTGGGGAGGTGGGGTTCCAGGACACATTGTTGAGCAGAGCAAATTGTTTGATAATCAGGAACCTAAAGGTAAGAATATAGCAGATGAGATTTGAGGTGATAATAATTCTTCAGTTTGTGGATGGTTTCTTGTGGACAGTGCCATCTTGGTATATAACACACATACACTCATGCACACACTAGGCTTGATCCAGTTTCTTTTAACAGTGTCCTTGCACTAGACTCTCTCTACACTGTGTTCTTGAACACAAAATAGAGAATTGACAGATTTCTTGACTTGGCTTTTGGGACTGGGTGATCTCTTATAGCACTCGATTTATTCCACACATGAGTGAGATTATATTTTAATTCTTTCTCTGTATACCTTCCTTTAGTACAACCCTTTCAAGATGTATCCATGTTGTTGTATAGGTGAGATTTTATTCTTATTTAAGGATAAATTTTACGCTATTGTATTCACACTATATCTTCTTTAAGATTAATTTTTTTAAACAAGAGAAGAGACTGATGGAACTTTAAAGATGGCACCAGAGTACCACTTAACTTTGGCTTATAGCAATAATAATAATTGTACCTGGGGCCTCAGGTTTCAAAATCCTATGTTCTACTGCTGAGCTATTGCCACAGTCCTCATATGTTCTTTACTCATTCCTCCATCAACCTGAGGTTACCTTCATATCTTGGCTATTGGAAATCATGCTGCAGTGACTACAGAGATGAATTTGTATGTACCACTGATGGCAATGTAAATACAGAGGTGCCTCAGTAATTAATGGTGTTCCTCAATAATATAATCCAGCAATCTCATGCTGAATATTTCCCCGAAGGAAATGAAAACACCGACTTGAAAAGACATTTGCACCTCCATATTCCCTGAGCATTTAGTTTTTTAAGGAATGATGTCATTACCCAATCTTACATACATTAACTGACCACTTTCATTTCAAGAAACTGATATTCTTTTTTCTTTCCCACCAAGGATATGTTTCTGGAGTTCAGAGCCTATACAACTCCACCATTTTCAGTGATTCTTCTTTCCTTTCTTCTTTCACTTCGTTCTCTCTCTCTCTCTCTCTTTCTTTCTTTCTTCCTTCCTTCCTTTCTATTTCTATTTTTTATATTTGATATAATAAAGAGAATCTGAGAGGACAGGGAGAGATAGGGAATGAGAATGGGAGATACCTGAGGCACTGTTTCACTGCTCATGAAACTTGTCTCTTGCAAGTGTTGATGGGGTTGGGGTAGGACCTTGGTCCTTGCATATGATAATATGTGCACTTAAGTTCATCTCCACCTAGTCCTTCCTTCCTTCCTTCCTTCCTTCCTTCCTTCCTTCCTTCCTTCCTTCCTTCCTTCCTTCTTCCCTACCTTCGTTCCTTCATTTCTTCCTTTCTTTCTCTTGATAGAGCATGAATGATAGAAATAGAGTGACAGAGAGAATATATATATTCATTCATTCATGAATTATATATATATAGCTGTTCCATTGCCTGTGAAGCTTCCCCTCTGCAGGTGGGGAAACTGAGATTCTTATAAATTTGTACTGACTTCATAGTCAATTGGAATGAATACCTTTGTCTGTTGCTCGCTGCAGTTCCCCTCTGGGGAGGTGGGATTCCAGGACACATAGGTGAGGTTGTCTGCCCAGAGAAGTCAGGATGGTTCATGGTAGCATTTGAAATTGGTGACTAAAAACATTAAGATATAAAAGAGTACAAATTGTTTAATAATAATCAGGAACCTAAAGGTAAGAATAGAGCAGATGGAACTATGGGTCCTTGTGTGGGAAGAAGCTAGGAAGTCTACAAGTATATTCCAAGGGGCCCATAAGTTTAGTAGTTTTTGCCTGAACCTGATAGCTAACATGTAGGAAGGCTAAAAGTATTGTCTAGAAAGATGGTGTTAGAAGCAATAATAGAACTAGACTATTAATTAATTAATTACTTTATTGGGGGATTAATGTTTTACAGTTGACAGTAAGTACAATAGTTTGTACATGCATAATATTTCTCAGTTTTCCACAAAGCAATACAATCTCCACTAGGTCTTTTGTCATCCTTTTCCAGGACCCATTTTATTTTATTTATTATTGGATAGAGACAGAAAGAAATTGAGAGAAGGGGGGAGATAGAGAGGTAGAGAGACAGAGAGAAACCTGTAGCCCTGCTTCACCACTCATGCAGCTTTCCCCCTGCAGGTGGAGACCAGGGACTTGAACCCAAATCTTTGCGCACTGTAATGTGTGGTGTGCACTTTACCAAGTGTGCCACCTTTTGCCCTCTGGTTTCTTTTTGTCATCATAGAGATGAGTTATGTCAAGTGTCTCTCAAATAGTTTTTTAGAGGTAGCTGTGTCCATATACCAAGTTAAATAAACATCTGAGTCATGCACAGATAGTGCCTTTGAGCGACTGCTTCTTTCCAGCCATTTATTATTAGCTGCATTACTACAACTGGAAACATTCACTTATGTGAATGGCTGTCGGTTAAACCTGTCTTTTAAGGAACAGTAACTCCCATGAAACTCTTGTTGCCTCAAGGTCTGCACAATGTTTGTTACATAGCAGGGACTTCAAACATTGCTATGTGGAGGAATTAATGAAATCTCACTTCTTTAAGAAATTGTTCTACCAGTTGTTACTGTAATTACATTAAAAGATAAATTAAGTTTTGAGGGATAAGGGAGTATTGAAAATATGTTTCTGACTCCAGTGAAACCCAAATAGCTCAGGAAAAAAATTATCTCCTAAGAATAATGACTTACTGAATTCTAATTGCTAACATAATTAAAATATCCAGGCAGAGGCAGTTGAAGAGAACTCAAAGCTGAAAAATAGGTAGGCTTTAGAAGGTAGTGGATTGGTTAGACCTAGTATAAGGGGAAAAAAAGGCATCTAATATTATGTGGACATAAGACCTTTCTCACCAAACATACTAAACAGAGAGGCCCATGTTAGCAGAGGAAAATTGAAGTACATTGTGTAACAATTATAGTCACAGTTTTCTGCTGCAGGGCTGACAGTACTGTCAATATTTACTGACAAGCTTTTGAAACAATTGACTACTGGAAAAAAGAGAACAAAGAAAAGTAATAATCATGCTATGAATAGAAATGCACAGTAGTGCAGAGGTGTAATTAATTCTGCCTGGGAGACTCAAGAAAGAACCTATAGTGGCAGTGACATTGGAATGTTTACATTAAGATGTAAAGGGGCTTGCAACCTGACAAAAGGAAGGAAAATAATATCAGGAAGAAGAAATATGCACATAATAGCATGAAGTATTAGGAACTACACTTACCTGAAGAGACATTTGATGTGAACAGGCTTGAGGCCAGCAGTAAGTTGTGAAGAGAGGACAGGTGAGACTAGTCTGTAAGTGGACTGTAAAGAAACATATAAGCCACACTAAGAAATGTGTAAGATAGTTTACAGGGATGAAGATGGGAAATGGTTTACTTCTTGGGAGATCCATCTTTTTCCTGTAATATTTTAGTTTAATCTCCCTTTCTGAGATCCTTATGTAAGCAAATATGATAAAAAAAATTATTAAGGGAGTCGAGCTTAAGCACACATGGTGCCAAGCTCAAGGACCGGCGTAATGATCCCAGTTTGAGCTCCGGGCTCCCCTCCTACAGTGGGGTTGCTTCACAGGCCATGAAGCGGGTCTGCAGGGGTCTATCTTTCTCTCCCCCTCTCTGTCTTCTCCTCCTCTCTCCATTTCTCTCTTTCCTATCCAACGACGATGACAGCAATAACAACAACAATAAAATAACAAGGGCAATAAAAGGGAATAAAAAATATTAAACAAAATTTTTAAAAAGTGATTCAACTAAGTTTAACTTTACTTGAAACTTTGACAACTACAAGTATGTAGGACTAGGGAGATATGCAGCAATAGTGCACCAGATTTGCATGCCTGAATCCCCAGAGGTAGCAGGTTCAATCACCAGTACCACCATATGTTAGAGCTAAGCAGTGAAAATAAGGCTGAAATAAGGAAGAAAAGGCACAGAACTTGGTAGAAGGTATGATGACTTATACTGACCAGGCATGGTTGTGAAATTACACCCCTGGAATCTTATAATTTTGTAAGATTCTGCTAAATTATTAATAATAAAGGAGAAAAAGAAACCAGATTCATTATGTATACACACACATACATACACACACACACACGCATGTATGTATGTATTTTAAGGAGAGAGGCTTTCAAACACAACAGTTAATTTTATAATTTCCCACCAGTGTTTATCCAGGAACGCATAAGCAGTAGAGCAGAACAAGTTTGGTTTTAAATTGTCTAAATCTGATGTAAAGTATAAACATATATTTTAATTTTTATCATTTCCTGGGAGGTAATGGTTCATAGTACAGTTGTCACATGGGAACAACTTCTCTTCTCCCCATGATAAGTATCTGTAAGATACTCTTACCTCCAACTTATGTCTTTCTCCATTATCATGCTCAGGGATCTGAATCTTAACTCCACCTTGAATAAGCATCTGTGTTCTTTTTTTTTTAATAATTTATTTCTTTATTGGGGAATTAATGTTTTACATTCAACAGTAAATACAATAGTTTGTATACGCATAACATTCCCCAGATTCCCTTTTAACAATACAACCCCCACTATGTCATTCATCATCTTTCATGGACCTGTATTCTCCCCACCCGCTCACCCACCCCAGAGTCTTTTACTTTGGTGTAATACTCCAATTCCATTTCAGGTTCGACTTGTGTTTTCTTTTCTAATCTTGTTTTTCAACTTCGGCCTGAGAGTGAGATCATCCCATATTCATCCTTCTGTTTCTTACTTATTTCACTCAACATGATTTTTTCAAGGTCCATCCAAGATCGGCTGAAAACGGTGAAGTCACCATTTTTTACAGCTGAGTAGTATTCCATTGTGTATATATACCACAACTTGCTCAGCCACTCATCTGTTGTTGGACACGTGGGTTGCTTCCAGGTTTTGGCTATTACAAATTGTGCTACCAAAATATATATGTACACAGATCTTTTTGGATGTGTTGGGTTCCTTAGGATATATCCCCAGGAGAGGAATTGCAGGATCATAGGGTAGGTCCATTTCTAGACTTCCAAGTGTTTTCCAGACAGACTGTTCTCCACAGAAGTTGGGCCAATTTAAATTCCTACCAGCAGTGCAGGAGGGTTCCTTTGACCCCACAACCTCTCCAGCATTTGCTGCTGTTACCTTTTCTGATGTATGACATTCTCACAGGAATGAAGTGATATCTCATTGTCTTTGTTTGCATTTCTCTGACAATCAGAGATTTGGAGCATTTTTTCATGTGTTTGTGGGCCTTTTGGATCTCTTCTGTGGTGAATATTCTGTCCATGTCCTCCCCCCATTTCTGGATAGGGTTATTTGTTTTCTTGTTGTATGCAACTTCTTTATATATTCTGGTTATTAGCCTCTTGTCTGATGTATGGCATGTAAAGATCTCCCATTCTGTGAGGGGTCTCTTGGTTTGGGTAGTAGTTTCATCAGCTGTGCAGAAGCTTTTTAATTTGATGTAGTCCCATAGGTTTATGCTTGCCTTAGTCTTCTTTGTAATTGGATTTGTTTCATTGAAGATATCTTTAAAATTTATGCGGAAAAGAGTTCTGCCAATATTTCCCTCTAATATCAGATAGTTTGTGGTCTAACATCCAAGTTCTTGATCCACTTGGAATTTACTTTTGTATTTGGTGAAATATAGTGGTTCAGTTTCATTCTTCTGCATGTTTCAACCCATTGTTTCCAACACCATTTGTTGAAGAGACTCTGCTTTCCCCATTTAATAGTCTGGGCACCTTTGTCCAAGACTAGATGTCTATAGGTGTGGGGGCTTACTTGTGGGCTCTTAATTCTATTCCACTGGTCAGTATGTCTATTTATGTTCCAGTACCAAGCAGTTTTGATAACAGGGGCCCTATAATACAATTGAGGCCTAGGAGTGTGATGCCTCTGTTTCTGTTCTTTCTTCTCAAGATTGTTTTTGGCAATTCTAGGTCTTTTCTGGTTCCAGATAAACATTTGTAGCATTTGTTCTATTCTCCTAAAAATGTGTTTGGGATCTTGATGGGAATAGCATTAAATTTGTAGATGGCTCTGGGTAGTATATTCATTTTGATGATATTAATTTTTCCAACCCCATGAGCATGGAATACCTTTCCACTTCTTTTTGTCTTTTTCAATTTCCTTGAAATTGAAATTGAACTCATACTTTCCTTGAAATTGAACTCATAATTTTCAGTATACAAGTCTTTCACTTCTTTGGTTAGGTTTATTCCTAGATATTTTATTGTTTTTTTGTTGTAGTAAAAGAAATTGAATTCTGGATTTCAACTTCTTCTAACTTAGTGTTTGCATAGAGGAATGCCGCTGACTTTTGAATGTTAATTTTGTAGCCTGACTCCTTCCTGTATTGCCTGATGATATCCAAAAGCTTCTTGCTGAATTCCTTTAGGTTTTTCTGTGTATATTGTCATGTCATCTGAAAATAGGGAGAGTTTGACTTCTTCTCTTCCAATCTGTATCCCTTTAATTCCTAGCTCCTGTCTGATTGCTATGGCAAGAACTTCCAACACTATGTTGAATAGTAATGTTGATAATAGGTAGCCCTGTCTAGTACCTGATCTGAGGGGAAATGCTTCCAGTTTTTCACCATTGAGTATGATGTTGGCTGTAGGTTTGCTATATATAGACTCTACTATCTTCAGGAATTTTCCATCTATTCCGATTTTTGTAGTGTTTTGATCATAAAGCGATCTTGTATTTTGTCAAAGGCTTTCTCTGCATCTATTGATATGACCATGTGGTTTTTGGTCTTGCTTTTGTCGATGTGGTGGATCACATTGATTGATTTACGTATATTAAACCAATCTTGCATGCCTGGGATAAACTTCACTTGGTCATGATAAACAGTGTTTTTAGTATACTGCTATATCCGGTTGGCTAGAATATTAATATTTTAGCATCTATGTTCATCAGAGATATTGGTCTGTAGTTTTCTTTTTTGGTTGTATCCCTGTCTGCTTTTGGTATCAGAGTGATGCTGGTTTCATAGAAGCTGGCATGGAGTATTCCAGTGTTTTCAATCTGCTGGAAGACTGTTAAAGGTAGAGGTATTATTTCTTCTTTGAAGGTTTTGTAGAATTCATTTGTAGATCCATCTGGTCCAGGACTTTTATTTTTGGGAAGAATTTTGATAAGTGTTTCAATTTCATTAGCTGTGATGGGCCTGTTCATGTTATCTACTTCCTCTTTACTTAGTTTTGGAAGTTCATAGGTATCTAGGAAATCGCCCATTTCTTCCAGGTTCTCTAGCTTGGTGGCATATAGTTGTTCATAGAAGCCTCACATGATATGTTGAATTTCTGTGGTGTCTGTTGTGATATCACTTCTTTAATTTATGATCCAATTTTTTTGGGTCTTCTCCCTTTTTTGTTTTGTGAGTCTGGCTAAAGGTTTGTCGATTTTGTTCACTCTTTTGAAGAACCAACATTTACTTTTGTTGATCTTTTGTATGGTTTTCTTATTCTTAATGTTATTTATTTCTGACCTAACTTTAGTGATTTCTACACTTCTGGTTGTTTTAGGGTTCCTTTGTTCTCCTCCTCCTCCTCCTCCTCCTCCTCCTCCTCCTCTTCCTCCTCCTCCTCCTCCTCCTCCTCCTCCTCCTCCTCCTTCTTCTTCTTCTTCGTCTTTAAGATGTGCAACCAGGCTGTCCATTTGTGCTTTTTCTTGTTTCCTAATGTGTGCCTGTATAGCTATGAACTTTCCTCTCACTACTGCCTTAGCTGTGTCCCAAATATTTTGATAGCTTGTGTCTTCATTTTAATTGAACTTTTGAAACATTTTGACTTCTTCCTTTATTTCCTCTTTGACCCAGTAGTTTGTTTAGTAGTGCACTGTTGAGCTTCCACATTCTGGGATGATTACTAATCTTTTGTCAATTGTTAAGTGTTGGTTTGATTCCACTGTGGTCTGAGAAGATGCTTGAGATGATTTCAGTGCTCTTGAATTTGCTGTTGCTGTCTTTGTGGCCTAACATATGGCCTATCCTTGAGGATGACTCATGTAGACTTGAGTAAAATGTGTATTCCAGTTTCTTGGGATGAATGACTCTGAAAATGTCCAGTAGTTTTAGTTTATCTATCTCTTCATTTAGCTCCCTTATGTCTTTCTTGATTTTCTGCTTGGATGATCTGTCAGGTTGAGAGAGTGGAGTGTTGATGTCCCCTATTGTGACTATGTTGCTGTTAATAGATTACTGTAGCTCTTTCAGTAGATGTTTGGTATATTTAGATGGCTTCTCATTGGGTGCATAGATGTTAATAATTGTTAAGTCCTCTTGATTGACTGATCCTATGAGCATTAAGTAATGTCCATTCATATCTTTTTAAATCTTATCTATTTTAAAGTCTATTGTGTCAGTTATGAGAATAGGTGTTCCTGCCCTTTTTTGTGGGCCATTGGCCTGTATGATAGTTTTCCATCCTTTCATTTTGAGTCTGTGTTTGTCTTGTTGAGTTAGGTGGGTTTCCTGTAGACTGCATATTGTTGAGTTGTGTTTTCTGATCCATCTTCCTACTCTGTCTCTTTTAATAGGTGAATTCAGGCCATTGACATTTATTGATATCAAAGATTGAAGATATTTTAGTGCCATTCTTATAGAGTTTTAGAGTGTTCTCATATATGGCCTATTTATGGTGGTCTGACTGTTTATAGGAGAACTTTTAATAACTTCTTTAAGGGCAGGCTTAGTGATAGCTGAGGTTTTTCTGTCTCCAGCTAGTCTGAATGACAATCTAGCAGGATACAGCATTCTTGGTTGAAAGCCCTTCTCATTGAGTACTCAATAGATATCTTGCTATTCTCTTCAGGCCTGTAGTGTTTGTGTGGAGAAGTCTACTGCTAATCTTATAGGTTTTCCTCTGTAGGTGACTCTTTGTTTTTCTCTTGCAGCCTTCAGGATCCTTTCTTTATCCTTATTCCTTTCCATTCTAAGTAGGCTATCTCTTGGTGTCTTTAAGTCTGGGTTAATTCTGTTTGGGACACCCTGGGCTTCTTGAACCTTTATGTTTTTGATGTTGTCTATACTAGAGAAGTTTTTAGCTATTATGGTCTGAAGAATGCTTTCTTCTTCTCCCTCTCTTTCTTCCTCTGGTAAGCCAATAATGTGTATATTGTTTCTTTTGAAGTCATCCCATGGGTCTCTGTTGTTGTTTTCAGTATCTCTTAATCTGTTTTTGTGATCTCTTCTTCTTTTTTAGTTGTCTCTAATTCATCCTCGATCTTGCTAATTCTGTCTTCAGCCTCATTGATTCTATTCTCTTTCCCCTCTACTGTTTTCTGGAGTTCATCTATTTTGTTACCCTGTTCTGATACTGTTTTAGCTTGTTCAGATAGTGGTGTTCTTAGCTCGGCTATTTCAGCTTTAAGCTCTCTAACAACCTTGAGGTAATTAGTGTTTTCTTCCAGAGTCTCATTTGTTGTTTTTGTATTTCTGATGACAATTCTTTCAAACTCTTTACTCACTCCTGTGATTATTTCCTTAACTAGTGTTTTGATGTTGACCTCATTATTTTGTGCTTCACCCTTTTGGAGGCTTTTAGCTGGACTCTTGTCCTGGTTCATTTCTCCAATATTTCTTCTTGTTGGTTTAACCATTTTATATAGTATGTTATGAGTTCCCTCTCTCAGTACTTTTCAAATTACTGATCACTATTGCCTGGATTGACTTGTGTCTAAGTAAGGTAATTAAAGGGTTCATAGTTGTGGAAGTAACAGTTGTTTGATAGTGTTTTAATCCCTGATTTGGAGCTCAGTGGCTTAAAAGCCTATTTTGTGCTTTTTCTTCCCATAGGCAATGGGAGCCTGAAGGCTTTTAAACTATAAATAGGCTCCTTAGCTTAATCACTGACTCCTGACCAAGAGATGAAGCAGGGTGTGGCAGAGATAATCCAGTGGTTATGCAAAGAGATTTTCACAGCCCCACAGGTATGCCATAGAGGTATAGATCGTCTCCTGAGTTTCCTGGTTAGTTCTCTGTCCCCTTGTGTCAGCACAGCGCCTCCCTGCCACTGCTCCAGATTCTGAGGGCAGTAGCGATGGAGACTTACAGTTGCATTTGGTGAGTCTCAGGGGAGTCCTCTCCTCCCTTCAGCCATCTTTTTGTTGGTGGAACCGACTGGAGGTGGTGTCTCAACTGATAAACTACCTGACTGTTACCAGCCACTTAATCTCTCCCTAGGCTCCTCTCTGTCCATGAGTGAGCTATAAGTGTTTGCACTCACCAGTGATTTGGTGGGTTCCTGAAGTCGTTATAGTCCTGTCTTGTTTCAGTCCCAGGTGGTCTCCTTTGGTATTCCTAGTTGATCAGGGAGAGGAGAGAAACACATCTGCTGCTGCTTGTAGCCCTGCCTCTGGAAGTCTCCAGTAATTCCTTTTAAAAAGAATTTATGAGAAATATATATATACTCAATGGGACAGTATTCTGTAATCAAGAAAGAAGATGCTCTATCGCTTAAGACAGAATGCATGAAACTGAAAGAGACTCTGCTAAATGAAATATATAAAGAAACGAAGGATAGTTGCTAGATGCTATATTCCACTCATATGTGGAATATAGATGAATTAAACAAATGAACTTGCAGAATAAAGTCAGATTATATTTTTTCTGTCTCTCCTCTCTCAGAAGTAATGGAGCTTGGTACAAAGTGGACAGAATTGATGAAGAGGCTGGTTTAGCCAAATCAAACAAGGACATCTTTTAGAAAAAAGTTCTAGATATCTTGAATATTTAACAAAGAATACAAAATAAAAAAATATGCAGAGATTTTTTTTTGTAAAGGCAGTGAAAGACATATATTTTTATTATATTAGAATGGGATTTTAAAAACTTTTTAAGTTGATTTAATAATGATTGACAAGACCATAGGATAAGAGGGATACAATTCCACACAATTTCGACCACCAGAGTTCCATATCCCATCCTCTCTCCACTGGAAGGTTTCCCTATTCTTTTTTTGCCTCCAGGGTTATTGCTGGGGCTTGGTGCCTGCACTACGAATCCACAGCTCCTGAAGGCCATTTTTTGTTGCCCTTGTTGTTGTCATTTCTGTTATTGTTGCCACTGATGCTGCTGTTGTTGGATAGGAAAGACAAATCAAGAGAGGAGGGGAGAGATGGGGGAGTGAAAGACACCTGCAGACCAGCTTCACAGCTTTTGAGGCGACCCCCCTGCAGGTGGGGAACTGGGGGCTCGAACTGGGGTCCTTCTGTGGGTCCTTGCACTTTGCACCATATGCACTTAACCCACTGTGCTACTGCCCAATCCCCGGTTTCCCTATTTTTTATCCCTCTGGGAGGATGGATCCAGGATTATTATGAAGTGTAAAGGTGGGAGGCCTGGCTTCTGTCATTACTTCTCTTCTGAATATGGGCGTTGACACTTTGATCCATACTCACAGCATGTTTTTATCTTTCTCTAGTGGCATAGGGCTCTGGAGAGGTGCAGTTCCAGGACACATTGGTGAGGTGGTCTGCCTAGGGAAGTTAGATTGGTGGCATGGTAGCATCTGCAACTTGGTGGCTGAAGAGCATTACGATATAAAGCAGAGCAAGTTGCTTAATAACCATCAACCTAAAGGTAAGAATAGAGCAGAGGAGATTTGGCATCTCCAGAATAGATTTTTTTTTAAAGAATCTGTTTCTATTATTGTCAGAGTAAATACACAAAATGAGAATGAAGCAATTATGTGCAGAATACAAAAAGCTGTGAAATTTCAAGAAAGTTAATGATACCGCTTAGAAGACCATGCCCCTCCTAAGTCCAGAACTTTGTAGTGACTCTAATTATGGAATTATGGGAATAAATTCTTCTCATATGTGATGACTATATAAGGAACCTGGCAGACTTGTAATCTTGAGGTCTGCTGAAGACTACATTGCTCTGCTACATGTCCTAGCTGTCTGTTTCCCAATGTCTCTGTTGAATCATTTGTATTAATATTTCAGAATGAAACACAACATTAAGTCAAAGACCAATGAATGACTAAACAAAATGTATATGTTTTAGCCTTTATCTATTGCTTTGTCAATTTCTTAAACTGAAGAATGACATTCATGGTTAAGCACACATGTTGCAATGTCTAAGGACTTAGGTTTAAGACCCCAGTTCCCACAAGCAGGGGAAAGCCTCACAAGTGGTGAAGTAGTGCTGCAGTTGCCTTTTTCCTCTTCCCTTCTCTAGATCTTCTCCCCTTCTCATTTTCTCTCTGTCTCTATTCACTAGATAACATATTAAAAAGTAAAATTCTTAATGGGAAGAAATATGCTGGCTCCACAGTGCCTTACATTTACTGGCAAATGTGAGCTTGAATAGACTATATAATGTGTGTCCCCTGGTTTTATTAGCTATAAAATATGGTTAATAGCAGTTATTTTCTCTTTTCATTGTTGTGGTGATATAATAAAATGAAACAAGTAAATCATGTACCATGCCACCTTAAGTGCACTTTATTTGCATTGGTGAGGAGATAGCATAGTGGTTATGCAGATAGATTCTCATTCCTGAGGCTCCAAGGTCACTAATTCAATCTGTCTGTATCACCGTAAACCAGAGCTAATTAGTGCTCTGGTAAACAAAACAAAACAACAACAAGAAAAGCACTTGCTTATATACTGACTAGTGTTTGTAAGCATATTGCTTGCTCTTTTACTCCAATAAGAGCTAAATCTCTCAAAGATTTTATGATACTATGTTGTTGCTGGGCTTCACTGCTCCAGGTCAACATTTCTTTTATACAGAAAGGCAGAAACAGAGACAGAGGATAAGAGAGAGAGAAACATTGCAACAGTTCCATGCCTGCCTCTAACCTTTTCTGTTCCAGTCTGATCGTGGTTTATTATTAATTATATCTCAAATAATCCAGTTTCCAAATAATGCCACATTCTGAGATAATTGACTTCAGCATAACATATATGGAAGCACAATTCAACTACTCCATTTTATGTTGATTAACACTGTAACTATTTATTTATTTATTTATTCCCCTTTGTTGCACTTGTTGTTTTATTATTATAGTTATTATTGTGGTTATTGATGTCATTGTTGTTGGATAGGACAGAGAGGAATGGAGAGAGGAGGGCAAGACAGAGAGGGAGAGAGAAACATAGACACCTGCAGGCCTGCTTCACTGCTTGTGAAGTGACTCCCCTGTAGGTGGGGAGCTGGAGGCTCGAACCGGGATCCTTATGCCAGTCCTTATGCTTTTCGCCACTTGAGCTTAACCCACTTCACTACTTCCCTACTCCCCACTGTAACTATGATCATCAAATTCATTAATAATCATACACTGTTAAAAGGGAGGCTGATTAAATTGCTCCAATTATCGTAGATAAGTAATCACTCTATTTTTGAATTTTATTTATTATTATTTTTGATAGAGATAGAAAATGAGAGAGGGACAGAGACAGAGAGGGAAAAACTGACACCTGCAGCATTGCTGCATTGCTTCCCTGCTTGTGAAGCTTCCTCCTTACAGGTGGGGGTATGGAGGCTTAAACTAGATTCTTGCAGATAGAAACATGTATACTCAACCTGGTGTGCCACCACCCAGTCACCTCAAACTCTACATTAAAGCTCTTCCTTACTAAGAAACCTACCTATAGTTACAGACTAGATAATTAGCAAATGAATTATCAGTTTTTTTGTAAGCAAATTATTTTTAGATATTTGCACTTGTTGAGTTGATTTTAACCTTGAACCAGTGAGGTTGTTTACATTATTTAATTCTAGAGTGTAACAAAATACAATCACAAAACAATGTAGAAATAGAGTGAATGATATTATGAGCACAAACTGTAATTGATGAAGGTGACAAATGTAAAGTTGAAATTTCCTTTGTGACTTTGGGTTCATATAGTATAGTTTATATAGTTCATATGTATCAAGAAGGAAAGGTAGTTATTTTTTCCTTCCTTCTTCCTTCCTTCCTTCCTTTTTTCCTTCCTTCCTTCCTTCCTTCCTTTTTTCCTTCCTTCCTTCCTTCCTTCCTCCCTCCCTCCTTTCCTCCTTCCCTTCCTTCCTTCCTTCCTCCCTTCCTCCCTCCCTCCTTCCCTTCCTTCCTTCCTTCCTTCCTCCCTCCCTCCTTTCCTCCTTCCCTTCCTTCCTTCCTTCCTCCCTTCCTCCCTCCCTCCTTCCCTTCCTTCCCTCCTTCCCTTCCTTCCTTCCTCCCTCCCTCCTTCCCTCCTTCCTTCCTTCCCTCCTTTCCTTCCTTCCTTCCTTCCTTCCTCCCTTCCTCCCTCCCTCCTTCCCTTCCTTCCCTCCTTCCCTTCCTTCCTTCCTCCCTCCCTCCTTCCCTCCTTCCTTCCTTCCCTCCTTTCCTTCCTTCCTTCCTTCCTTCCTTCCTCCCTCCCTCCCTCCCTCCCTCCTCCCTCCCTCCCTCCCTCCCTCCCTCCTTCCTTCCTTCCTTCCTTCCTTCCTTCCTTCCTTCCTCCCTCCCTCCCTCCCTCCCTCCCTCCCTCCCTCCCTCCCTCCCTTCCTTCCTTCCTTCCTTCCTTCCTTCCTTCCTTCCTTCCTTCCTTCCTTCCCACATCCTACTTAGTGAGCTATCTTTCTGGTCCCTGAATTTACTGTAAACACTAATGACTCAGAGTTAGCATGAATCCTGCAAGTTCAGGATCAGTTCACTTCAAGGCTACCTCCCCACTCCAACCCCGCTTTTTTTTTTTTTTTTTTTTTTGCCTCCAGAGTTATCACTGGGGTTCGGTGCCTGCACTATTGAACCACTGCTTCTGGAAAACATTTTTTCCACTTTTTAAAAAATAATAGAGAGAAACTGGTGCATGGGGGGTGAGGGTAGAGAGGGAGAAAGAAAGACATCTGCAGACTTGCTTCACCACGTGTGTGAAGTGAGCCCCTACCACCTCCCCTGCCACGCCCTGGCAGGTGGTGAGCCCTGGCTTGGCTTGAACAGGGATCCTTGCAGGGGTCCTTGAACTTCCTACTTTGTGTGCTTAACCCGGTGCGCTACTGCCTAGCCCTCCGGTAGTAATTTTTTCTTAAAATCCATGTTAGTGAGATCATATGCTATTCATTTTACTAGACTGACCAATTTCATTTAACATAGTGTCCTCTAGGTGCAGCCATGTTCTCCCAAATTGTAACTTTTTTTCCTTTTCTTTCTTTCTTTCCTTTTTTTTTTTTTTTTGCCAATAAATTACTACATTACATATATCGCATTTTCTTTATTGATTCATATGTCTCAACAAAAATTAGGAATAAGAACTTAAATATGGTTTTCCAAGAAAAAAAGACCACAAAGAAAAAAACCAGTAAGATCATAATTTTGAGGAACTTTAAAAATTATAGATAGAAATTTATTTTAAGGAATTGGATAACACAATCCTGGAGACTGTCAAGTCTGACGTTTTTAGAGTATATCACAGGCTGAAATACAAGGAAAGTGTTAATGTTGCCAGTCTTGAGTATTAAATGCATGGGGTTGGTTGGCAAGCCAGAAATTCATGCGTAATGTTTCTTATAGTTTCGTGGCAGAATTTCTTCTTTTGGGGGAGTTCTCAGACTTTGCCATTAACTGACTGGATGAAGTTTCCTGAAATAGTTGGAGCATATTGCTTTAAATTCCTTTGCTTGGAGGGTGAGGAGGATTAAAGTTTCTGTGGTGGGGGCAGGGACAGAGTTGTGGGTATGGGTTAGAACTGGGACTATGGCTAGGGTCAAAAGAGAAAATGATTTGGTGAGGTATCTAGATGAAGTCAGAACTGAATCGTGATGCTGTACGTATACTGAGGGTCATACATGAGGGTGATATTTGATTGTAAATTACATGAAATCTGAAAGACTCACTAAGCATGAAGAGAAAGGTGCATAAAGTGATAGCCTCAAAGGAGGAAACAACCCAGACCAAAGTGATTTTAGAATCTATTTTGGTTCTTTAAAAAAAATTGTTTCTACCCCCCGCCATAGGACCTTGCCCTCAGCTTGGATTAACAACAGTACAGAATGTTCCATCCTCCGAAGGAAGGGTGTACAAGATACTCTATGCTACACCTGAGGAAGATGGGTCCTGAAATTGGGGCAGCTTGGAATGTTCCTACTCATGACCACAGAATGTGAGCTCAGATCTACAAGGGTGCAGAGGTCACATAGGCTCCTAAGCTGAATATGGGCTCCAGACCAAATCAAATTGATGGAGTTTACAGTCAACAATATTTATACCTCTTTCCCATATTAGGGAGCACTCTCTTCCCTGATCCAGCTTTCTGGTCCTTTTCCAGCTGTGACATCATCTCCCAGACAATAACTAAGATCCACCTGCATATCAGATTTCAGGCTCAGGGAAAAAAAACAAACTAGTATAACCACAGGCCCTTTGGAATATAACTAAAATATGCCTACTAGCTATCTACAAAATAGAGGACCCCCCAACTCTTCATCTGCACTATTCCAGTCTTTAGGTTCATGATGTTCAACAATTTATTTGGCTTTATATGTTAACTCTCTCTTCAGCCACCAGGTTCTAGAGGTTAGCAGGATGCCAGTCAGACTTCCCTGGACAGACAATCCCACCAATGTGCCTTGGAGCTCAGCTTCCCCAGAGCCCCACCCTAGTAGGGAAAGAGAGAGGCAGGCTTGGAGTATGGATTGACCAGTAAACACCCATGTTCAGTGGGGAAGCAACTACAGAAGCCAGACCTTCCACCTTCTGTATCCCACAGTGACCTTGGGTCCATACTCCCCAGAGGGTTAAAAAATAGGAAAGTTACCAGGGGAGGGGATGGGATATGGAGATCTGGTGGTGGGAATTATGTGGAGTTATACCCCTCCTATCCTACGGTTTTGTCAAAGCTTCCTTTTTATAAATAATAATAAAAATTATTTCTACTAGAATTTTTGCCATTCTTATGGGGGCTATTTTATTAATAGCATGATTCCACCATTCCCTCCAATACTCATTTTGATACTTATTGTTTTTACATAGGAATGAGAGGCAGAGAGGAGAGAGAGGGAGATACAGGGAGACACCACAGTGCTGCCCCACCACTTGAAAAGCTTCTAGTTTATGTGGTTTACCATATGGTGGTCTGGGCCTCACACCTGTGGTAAAGTACATGCTGTATCATGTGAGATAGATACTTTGTCCCTGGATTATTTTGGTGCTAATACCTTTAGTCTTCTAGATCTAAAGCTTGTATCAGTTATGCTCTTTTGCATGTTTTATTCTAGCCAATGTGCTTCACTGTTTAACTAAGAATGTGGCTTAGCTAAAATAATTTAAAATATTGTAGTGGAAACAGCATAATGGTTATGTGAAAAGACTTTCATTCCTGAAGCTCTAAGGTCCCAGGTTCAATCCCTCACACTACCAGAACTGAGAAGTGCTCTGGTATAATAATAATAATAATAATAATAATAATAATAATAAATTGAAAACATCTCAGGTTTGATTAAAGAACTGATTATTCTCCAAATGACATGTCAGTGCTGTCAGGCAGTTCCTGAGAAAGTGCCATATTTGTAGATTATTAGCTTGAATGAACCATGCTGTCTGTTTAGCATCTTTGCATCTTCTAGCTGTATAAATACAAAAACAAGCAAAGAAAATGCACACAGCTTCAGTTGTAAAAGCAAATATTTGTGCAAAAACGATGTTTTCCAGTTTTCTCTTTTTCTGGCTACATGCTTTTTGAAAGTTATTCTTGTAGCGAATAAGAGATTATTAAGGCCTTCACAATCTCATTTCACCTCTCAGTCAGCATTTCTTTTGAATGATATATGTGTATATATATATCATATATGTATATGATATACATATATATATTTATATGGATGCAGATTCTCAATCCATTTTCCTGAAAGAGTACATTACACTACTCATTATAGTCATCTCTTTGGCATGCAAATATTCAGAATTTCCTTTATATGTTCTGTGATGAGCAGGACACAGTCATTTCTAAGATTACAGGAAGGCAATTGCAGGCGGAATGAAGTGTGTTAGTTCTGCAATCACATTGAAAATCGCTGAACCTCTTTCAGCCTGAGTTTATACATTAGTAAAATAAGGCTGTTAGTGAATGTAACTAGTTATTGGGGGTTTAATGAAGATTTAAAGAGAAGGAACACTCAGAGTTCTTAGCACAAGGCACAAAGTAAGCAAGGATTACCTATAATTATCAATATTTTTTCAGTCATTTATGTCAATTTACAGGCCAGATGGTCTGCCTCGTAAATTCTATCCAGTTGTTTACTGAGAACTTATACACTTACATGTGTTAAGAAGGCTTAAAACAGTTTGGTTTTCTAATTAAATTCAATTCTATGAAAATTTAGTGACCATCTGTAGGACAAATGCTCCACTTGGTACTCAGAATGTAAGAGTGACTAAACATGAACCCTGTCTTCAGCAAGCTCAGAGCCAAAAGGAAAGAGATTTTTAGCAAACAATGAGCACTCAGTGCATGTATAATGACAGAGGGATGTAGTAGGCACATAGAGAGTTATCAGTTAGCTCTGGCAGGAGCTTCTAGGAAGAGGTAGTGCACATGCTGAGGGCATTTATGCCAGATATGGATTCTCTTTTAACTCCCTTGTCAAAAAGATCACCAATTCCCACCAAGTTTACTTTGAAGAGGAAAAGTAGACATTCCTATAACTCCATGCCATTTATGCACTAACTTTTATCCACTCACTATAAAAATTGATCAGTATTTCTTAAACATTTAATTTGTTGTGCAACTGGATGAGCTTACATGCTACAATGCACAAGGACCTAGGTTTGAACCCCCAGTCCCTACCTGTAGGGGGGAAGCTTTGTGAGTGATGAAACAATGTTGCAGGTCACTCTTTTTATTTTTGAACATTTTTTACTATCTTTAGCCAGAAGTAACCATAGAAAAGAAAAGTATGCAAGCAATAATAAACTTATTAATCACAGAAATAATAATAAACTTATTAATCACATATGGGATGATCTCAAAAGAAGTAACATTTGCATAATTGGCCTGCCAGAGGAAGAAAGAGAGGAAGGGGAAGCAAACATTCTAGAGGAAATAATAGAAGAAAACTTCTCAGACCTGAATAACAGAAAGGACATCAAGAATCAAGAGGCCCAGAGAGTACCAAACAGAATCAACCCAGACCTGAAGACACCAAGACACATCATAGTCACAATGAGTAGAAGTAAGGATAAAGAAAGGATCCTAAAGGCTGCAAGAGAGAAACAAAAAGTCACATACAAGGGAAAACCCATAAGATTATCTGCAGACTTCTCCACTCAAACTCTAAAAGCCAGAAGAGAATGGCAAGATATCTATCGAGCCCTGAATGAAAAAGGGTTTCAACCAAGGATAATATATCCTGCTAGACTTTCATTCAAACTAGATGGAGGGATCAAAACCTTCTTAGACAAACAACAGTTAAAGGAGGCAACCATAACCAAACTGGCCCTGAAAGAGGTTCTAAAAGACCTCTTATAAACAAAAACATCACTAGAATACTTGCAATATATCACAGCAAACAAAAATTTTTTTTTTGAACAATGGCACTGCAATACATTAAATCCATAATATCAATAAACATCAATGGCTTAAACTCACGCATCAAAAGGCACAGAGTGGGAGGATGGGTCAGAAAACATAACCCAACCATATGCTGCTTGCAAGAATCCCATCTGTCACAACAAGATAAACACAGACTTAAAGTGAAAGGATGGAAAACTATCATACAGGCTAACAGACCACATAAAAGGGCAGGAACAGCCAATCTCATCTCAGACATGATAGATTTTAAATTAAATAAAGTAATAAAAGATAGGTGAGGACATTACATATGATTAGAGGATCAATCATCCAAGAAGACTTAACAAATATTAATATCTATGCACCCAATGAGGGACCATGTAAATATGTCAAGCACTTACTGAAAGAATTTCAAAAATACATCAATAGTAATACAATAATAGTGGGAGACTTCAATACCCCACTCTCACACTTAGACAGATCAACAAAGCAGAGAACCAACAAAGATACAAGAGAATTGAATGAAGAGATTGACAGACTAGACCTCTTGGACACTTTCAGAGTCCTTCACCCCCAAAAACTGGAATACACTTCTTTTCAAATCCACATAACACAGACTCAAGGATAGACCACATGTTAGGCCACAAAGACAGCATCAATAAATTAAAGAGCATCGAAATCATCCCAAGTATCTTAGACCACAGTGGAGTAAAAATAACATTTAACAACAAACAGGAAATTCTTAAAAGTCACAGAATTTGGAAACTAAACAGCATACTTCTTAAGAACCACTGGGTCAGAGATTCACTCAAGCAGGAAATTCAAATGTTCCTGGAAACAAATGAAAATGAAGACACAACCTATCAAAATACTTGGGACACAGCTAAAGCAGTACTGAGAGGGAAACTTAGAGCCATGCAATCACATATTAAACACCAAGAAGAAGCTCAAATGAACGACCTTACTGCACACCTCAAGGACTTAGAGGAATAGGAACAAAGGAACCCTAAAGCAACCAGGACAGAAATCACTAAAGTTAGAGTAGAAATAAACCACATCGAAAATAAAAGAACCATACAAAAGATCAATGAAGCCAAATGTTGGTTCTTTGAAAGATTAAACAAAATTGACAAACCCCTTGTACCCCTCCTACCTTATGCTTTTGTTCACTAATCCTTTCTTAAATAAAAAATTAAAAAAAAAAATTGACAAACCCCTAGCCAGACTCACCAAACAAAAAAGAGAGAAGACTCAAATTAATAGAATTGTAAACGATGGAGGAGATATCACAACTGACACCACAGAAATCCAGAGAATCCTGCGAAACTTCTATAAAGAACTATACGCCACCAAGCTAGAGAATCTGGAAGAAATGGAACAATTCCTAGAAGCATATGCTCTTCCAAAACTGAACCAAGAAGAACTACAAAATCTAAATGCACCAATCACAGACAAAGAAATTGAAACCGTTATTAAGTATCTCCCCAACAACAAAAATCCTGGACCAGATGGCTTCACAAATGAATTCTACAAAACTTTCAGGAAACAGTTAGTACCCATACTTCTTAAGCTATTCCATAAGCTTGAAGAAACAGGAATACTCCCTTCCACCTTCTATGAAGTCAACATCACCTTGATACCAAAAGCTGTTAGGGACAGAACAAAAAAGGAAAACTACAGAGCAGTATCTCTGATGAACATAGATGCCAAAATATTAAACAAGATCTTGGCCAACCGAATACAGCAACATATCAAAAAGATTGTTCATCATGACCAAGTGGGATTCACCCCAGGAATGCAAGGCTGGTTCAACATCCGTAAGTCAATCAATGTCATTCACCACATCAATAAAAGCAAAGCCAAAAACCACATGATTATCTCAATAGATGCAAAGAAAGCCTTTGACAAAATTCCACACCCATTCATGCTCAAAACTCTACAAAAAATGGGAATAGATGGGAAATTCCTCAAGATAGTGGAGTCCATATATAGCAAACCTACAGCCAACATCATACTCAATGGACAGAAGCTGAAAGCATTCCCCCTCAGATCGGGGACTAGACAGGGCTGTCCACTGTCACCGTTACTCTTCAACATAGTATTGGAAGTTCTTGCCATAGCAATCAGGCAAGAGAAAGAAATCAAAGGAATACAGATTGGAAGGGAAGAAGTCAAGCTCTCACTATTTGCAGATGATATGATAGTATACATAGAAGACCTAAAGAATCCAGCAGAAAATTACTGGAAGTTATTAGGCAATATAGCAATGTACAAAAATCAGTGGCATTTCTTTATGCAAACACTAAATCTGAAGAAGAAGACATCCAGAAATCACTCCCATTTACTGTTTCAGCAAAATCAATCAAATACCTAGGAATAAAGTTGACCAAAGAAGCGAAAGACTTGTATGCTGAAAACTATGAGTCGCTACTCAAGGAAATAGAAACTGAAACCAAGAAATGGAAAGATTTCCCATGCTCACGGATTGGAAGAATAAATATCATCAACATGAATATTCTCCCCAGAGCCATATACAAATTTAATGCAATACCCATCAAAGTTCCACCAAGCTTCTTTAAGAGAATAGAACAAACACTACAATCATTTATCTGGAACCTGAAAACCTAGAATTGCCAAAACCATCTTAGGAAAAGAAACAGAAATGGAGGCATCACACTCCCAGACCTTAAACTATATTATAAAGCCATAATCATCAAAACAGCATGGTATTGGAACAAAAATAGGCACACAGACCAGTGGAACAGAATTGAAAGCCCAGAAATAAATCCCCACACCTATGGACATCTAATCTTTGATAAGGGGGCCCAAAAGATTACATGGAAGAAGGAGGCTCTCTCATTCTTCTTCATGCAGAAGAATGAAATTGAACCACTTTATCTCACCAGAAACAAAATTCAACTCCAAATGGATCAAAGACCTGGATGTCAGACCAGAAACAATCAAATACTTAGAGGAAAACATTGGTAAAACACTTTCCCACCTACACCTCAAGGACATCTTTGATGAATCAAACCCAATTGCAAGGAAGACTAAAGCAGAAACAAACCAATGGGACTACATCAAATTGAAAAGCTTCTGCACAGCCAAAGAAACTATTAAACAAACAAAGAGACCCCGCACAGAATGGGAGAAGATCTTCACATGCCATACATCAGACAAGAAACTAATCACCAAAATATATAAAGAGCTCAGCAAACTTAGCACCAAAAAAGCAAATGACCCCATCCAAAAATGGGCAGAGGATATGAACAAAACATTCACTACAGAGGAGATCCAAAAGGCTAACAAACATATGAAAAACTGCTCTAAGTCACTGATTGTCAAAGAAATGCAAATTAAGATAACACTAAGATACCACCTCACTCCTGTAAGAATGGCATACATCAAAAAGGACATCAGCAACAAATGCTGGAGAGGTTGTGGGGACAGAGGAACCCTTTTACATTACTGGTGGGAATGTAAACTGGTACAGCCTCTGTGGATAGCAGTTTGGAAAACTTTCAGAAGGCTAGACATGGACCTTCCATATGATCCAGTAATTCCTCTCCTGGGGTTATACCTCAAGGACTCCATAACACCCAACCAAAAAGAGGTGTGTACTCCTATGTTCATAGCAGCACAATTCATAATAGCTAAAACCTGGAAGCAACCCAGGTGCCCACCAACAGATGAGTGGTTGAGAAAGCCATGGTATATATACACAATGGAATACTATGCAGCTATCAAGAACAATGAACCCACCTTCTCTGACCCATCTTGGAGAGAGCTAGAAGGAATTATGTTAAGTGAGCTAAGTCAGAAAGATAAAGATGAGTATGGGATGATCCCACTCATCAACAGAAGTTGACTAAGAAGATCTGAAAGGGAAACTAAAAGCAGGACCTGAGCAAATTGTAAGTAGGGCACCAAAGTAAAAACCCTGTGGTGAGGGGTAGACATGCAGCTTTCTGGGCCAGTGGGGGGGTGGGAGTGGGTGAGAGGGATGGGTCACAGTCTTTTGGTGGTGAGAATGGTGTTTATGTACACTCCTAATAAAATGTAGTCATATAAATCATTAGTTGATTAATATGAGAGGGGGAAAATTAATTGTATGTCTCAAAGTTTTTCAAAACACAAACTGAATCTTTTTAATATATAGGCTATATAATTGATATGCAGACTCTCTCAAAAGCCTAGACCAAGTAGATCAGAAGCACCCAATAGCACAGCTATATACGAGATACTGGGTACTGTACAGCAAACCTTAACAAAAGGACTTTTCAAAGTTAACCCAATTACCGATTAATGTTATGATAAAATTAACTATCGATTGTCTTTTTGAACCCTAAGACAGCAGGAACCTCACATCTCCACTATAAAGCCTCTACTTCCCCCAGTCCTGGAACCCTTGGATAGGGCCCACTTTCCTGTATGCCTCTCACAATCCATATCAAATAATATTGCATCTGCTGATCACAACCTAACCAACGCAACGATTGCCACCTCAACATGCTTCACTTCAGACTGTGTCCAGAGACTTCACGTGTGGAATGACAACCCTTCAGCTTCATTACTCGGGTGAGACCTTTCCTTTCATAGTATACTCTAATTCCATCTCAGGTGGTTCACTTTCTAACAAAGTCCCAAAACCTAGATATACACCAGTTTCTGTGAGAGAGAGCATATGTTCACACGTATCTGTAAACTCCTGCAAAATATATACCTGAAAGCAGAAGTACACTAGAGTTTGCAGTGAGTACCCCCTAACACTTCCTCTCCACTATTCCAAGCTTGGGATCCATGATTGCTCAACAATTTGTTTGGCTTCGTATGTTAATTCTCTTTTCAGTCATCAGGTTCCAGATGTCATCAGGATGCTGGCCAGGCTTCCCTGGATTTAAGACCCCACCAATGTGTCCTGGAGCTCTGCTTCCCCAGAGACCCCCCCTACTAGGGAAAGAGAGAAGCAGACTGGGAGTACGGACCGACCAGTCAATGCCCATGTTCAGCGGGGAAGCAACTACAGAAGGCAGACCTTCTACCTTCTGCAACCCACAATGACCCTGAGTCCATGCTCCCAGAGGGATAGAGAATGGGAAAGCTATCAGGGGAGGGGGTGGGATATGGAGATTGGGTGGTGGGAATTGTGTGGAGTTGTACCCTTCCTACCCTATGGTTTTGTTAATTAATCCTTTCTTAAATAAAAAAAAAGGACTGGAGCCCCCCCAAAATAAATAAATAAATAAATAAATAAATAAATAAATAAAATGGGAAAATACATACAAATATAGATAAGTAGTTATAGAAATAATAGTTAACCAACATCTGTAACCTTGGGAGAACTTTTGTAGATTCCAATGGTGGGAATGGGGAAACAGGACTCTGGTAGTAGGAATGGTTTAGAATTATACCCCTGTTATCTAATAATTTTGTAAATCAATATTTAATCACTAACAAAATTCAAATTAAAAAATGAATTTTATGCTAGGTATGCTTATAAATGCTAACCTAGCACATCACTTTCATAGAATAATAAAGAGTAGTGAGCTAATTTGGTAAATAAACTATCACCATTAAGTTTACTATCTAAACACAAACAAATGTGGTAAAAATATGCATGCATTCCTCTTCCTTAAATCTAAAAAACAATCTATAAAAACCAAATATGCCATTGGTTTGATACTATAAACTAAGAAAAAAACACTAAATATGTAGATTTAGAACTCATGAATTTATTAATACATTTACCACTAAATACATTTAATCCTAAATACACTGATTAGATATAAACTGATATGAAAAAGTTGGTATATTATAGGAATTATAAGTAAGTGAGTGATGTGGTCTACACTAGCCTTGCAAATAATATTAATGTTTTAATTTTTATAAAGCATCTTGTATCCTAAGAAATTTTTGAAATTAATAATTTTACCTATCATTTACTAGTGACAAAAAAGTCATTTTAAGTAAAAAGAGGAGAGAAGTACTTTCTTAAGTGTGGTTGAATAGTGAGGCCCAGAGATTGAAATGTTCAAATTCTCCCTATGGTCTAATGATGAAGCCTGCCATCAGGACTCTCCACACTTTGTCACAAACCTATCTTTGCAAACTGATACTGTCCAAAAATGGCTTCCAACTATATAGTTTTGATTCTGCCATTTATCTTCATTACTGCCATTATGCTCTAGCCAAGCTGAGGAATTTTCTTGCTTCTGTCTTCTTGATATGTTATCTCTTTCTTATAGACAGCATTTCTTCTCCATCTTTGAAATTCTCTCATAAATCCATACATGAAGTCCACATCTAAACTTATATCCTTTTTTGCTATTTAGTGATTCTTCTATTATGTATTTTTTTTCTTTTCTGAGAAAGTGAGACTCGTATTATTTCGTGAATAGAGTGAAGTGTAAGATGTAAGCTCATTAAACATTGATTCAGTGGGCTATATGTGAAATGACTGTAGCAGGGGCCAGCAGAGATGTGTTTTCCTTCTCATAGCCATAGGGTATTTGTAACCATTGTGGCACACTGTGAGAGGAAAAGAAATAAACTATATTGATTCAGAGGAACAGTCAGTGAAGGCTTTGCTCCTTTAGCAGGAGGACTCACATACACCAAATATAGTGCCTTGTAACAGATTAAATTGCACTTCTGTTTTATATAACACCTATCTGTTCTCAACAGAGAAGCAGCTCTGCTGTATATGGTCAGCCAGGGACATAGGTTACTTACATTGTTTTCTTTTTCCACTTCCCAAGGCACTGGCTTGTTTGGACGATAAAAGTTTTCATCTCAGGATGAATCCAATTAGCATAAAGAGGTGACAGAAGAATCCAAAAGAAAACAATATCTTGCTCACTGAGTGAAGTAGAATTCACATTTATCTTTCTACCTGCATTCATTCCATTGTTGAGGATTTTAGTCACAGGAATATACTTAGTGCAAAGGTATATGTCTACGTTTAATTTCCAGGTCCTGTCTGGAGAGGAGGAATATGGATTCCATGAAGAGTTTAGCTAAAAGTCTATTATAAAAAATAAAAACTAAGGTATGTTTTTGAGAGGTTTATAAAAGTCGCAGATTTATTAAGTACTTAAAAACCACTGTAGCAATAAACAAAGAGGGAAAGACAAGCTAGCCATGTAGCATGGGCCACAGTCCTTAAGCATTGTTCACAAACATGCAGTTTCATGACCTGCTTACTTTGTCCCAGGATAAAGCAGCAGTGACAGGAATGGCAAGTCAAAAATGGGAAAAGTGGTGAAGAAGTGAAAGGCCAAAAAGGGCTCTTCCAGACCCTCCCTTAGTAAATTTTAGTTCCCACAATTCCTCATGAGTTTACGTCCTATGCTGTACATCTGTTCTATGCTGATGATATCAACCATATACTAGTTACATACATGGTCTACAACTCCTATGTTTACAGTCAATAAAACAGTTCCTAACAAAAGTTTACTTTAGTCAGTAACTAGCCCTGCGAGCATCTGATTGAACTAAACAGATTTGTAGTTTCCCATGATGTAGACTCCCTCTGAATCAGAAACCAGTCTCTGAAAGGAAGAACATTTACAAACATTAAAAAAAAACCGTAGCAAGAATGTAACATTGAAATTAACTTATGGAGTCTAGGTTGTGGCCCACCTGGTTGAGCACACATGTTACAACGTACAAGGATGTGGGTTCAAGCCCCTGGTCCCCACCTGCAGGGGGAAAGCTTTGTGAGTGGTGAAGCAGTGTTGCAGGTGTCTCTCTCTCTCTCTGTCTCTCTCTCTTTCTCTATCACCTCCTCCACTCTTGACTTCTGGCTGTCTCTATCCAATAAATAAAGAAAATTAAAAAAAAGAAATTAGCTTATCCTCATAGTGCATTCTTCATTCTATGGAGGTGAAGGGGAGAGAGGCAGAGAAGAAAAAAGCAAGAAGAATCAAATCCATTTTTTGAAATTTTATTAGTGATTTAATTTTAATTTTTTATATTTATTTATTTTCCCTTTTGTTGCCCTTTTTATTGTTGTTGTAGTTATTAATTTTGTTGATGATGGATAGGACAGAGAGAAATGGGGAGAGTAGGGGAAGACAGAGAGGGGGAGAGAAAGATAGACACCTGCAGACCTGCTTCACCGCTTGTGAAGCAGCTCCCCTGCAGGTGGGGAGCTGGGGCTCTAATCGAGAACCTTATGCTGGTCCTTGTGCTTTGTGCCATGTGCGCTTAACCTGCTGTGTTACTGCCAGACTCCGATTTGATATTAATTTTAAAAATTACATGATAGCAGGGCTACATCTATGCACCATTCCCATGACCAGAGTTCAGTATCCCAGTTGTAAACTGCAACAGTTCTCTTAAGGTTGCAGATATGAGTTAACTACCATTTATTTATTTATCTATTTATTTTTTTTATTCTTAAAAAAGAAGCATTGACAAAACCATAGGATAAGAGGGGTACAACTCCACACAATTCCCACCACCAGATCTCCATATTCCATCCCCTTCCCTGATAACTTTCCTATTGTTTAACACTCTGGGAATATGGACCCAAGGTCATGTGGGATGCAGAAGGTGGAAGGTCTGGCTTCTGTAATTGCTTCCCCACTGAACATGGGCATTGACAGATCGATCCATACTCCAAGCCTCTCTTTCCCTAGCAGGGTAGGGCTCTGGGGAAGCTGAACTCCAGGACCTATTGGTGGGGTTGTCTGTCCAAGGAAGTCTGGTAGGCATCATGCTGGCATGTGAAACCTGGTGACTGAAAAGAGAGTTAACATACAAAGCCTAACAAATTGTTGAACAATCATGAGCCTAAAGGCTGGAATAGTGCAGATGAAGAGATGGAGCAGGGGTCTCTATTTTGTAGATAGCAGGTAGGCATATTTTAGTTATATTCCAAAGGGCCTGTGGCTATACTAGTTCCCCCCCCACCTCCCCGAGCCTGAAATCTGACAATAACTTGGTGGATCCAAGTTATTGTCTGGGGAGATGATGTCATGGCTGGGAAAAGGACCAGAAAGCTGGATCAGGGAAGATAGTAGCTCCCTAATATGGGAAAGAGGTATAAATATTATTGACTGTAAACCCCATCGATTTGATCTGATCTAGGGCCCATATTCTGTTTAGGAGCCTATGTGACCTCTGCATCCCTGTAGATCTGAGCTCACATTCTGTTGTCATGTGTAGGAACATTCCATGCTGCCCTAATTTCGACCCATCTTCCTCAGGTGTAGCATAGAGTATGTTATCTGTCCTCCATTCGAAGGATGGAACATTCTCTACCACTGCTGATCTAAGTTGAGGGCAAGTCCTATGGGGACCCCATAAAGGGGTTTATTTTGTTGTTACTGATATACATGACTGCTAACAATGGAGAGAGGGATGTTATTTCTACAATTATCTGTCTATACTTCTATATATTTGCCTTCTTTTTTTTTTTTTTTCTGTGATCCTATCTCCTCATCTTTTACAAGTCACACATAGACCTATTACTACATTCAAATGTCCCTTCTATTTTCTTCTTCTGTCTCTGGATCCTGATGAAGTTGGAGTTCAGACCCCTCTGGTCATCTTCCCTCTAAAGTTTTTCTCCAGTGGGAGTATGGAACAAAATTCTTTTTGGGGTGCAGAATGTGGGAGGTCTGGTTCCTGTAATTGCTTTTCCACTGGACATAGACAGGTTGATCCATACCACCAGACTGTTTCTATCTCTCCCTATTGGAGTATGGCTCTGGAGAGGTGAGGTTCCAGGACACACTGGTGGGGTTGTCTATAGCAGTATTCTTTACAATAGCCATGGCATGGAAGTGGCATTTCCATTGAGTTAGGATCTGCTACAAAGCCACCAACATTCATTGCTAGTGGTGGAGGGCATAACATTTTTAGAGTATTATTTTACTAACCTTTCTGTAAAATTCTAAAAGCAACATCAGAGTGTGAAGAAATGTATTTTTTCTACTGAATATAATAAAAATCTATAGTAGCTTTGGCTAAACTGTGGCAGCTCAGAGAACATAGAGTACTTCTATTATTGTGTCTGCAGGAAACCAAGTGAGAAACAGGTGCCCACAGATGAGATTTGGAAGAAAGAAATCACATTTTCAGAATGAAAAACTAAGACTTCTTAGTTCTCTTGAAAAAAAGACTATGTAAGAAATCAAATACTTGGGAGTCGGGCAGTAGTGCAGCAGGTTAAGCACACATGGCGCAAAGCGCAAGGATGGCGTGAGGATCCCGGTTTGAGCCCCCGGCTCCCCACCTGTAGGGGAGTCACTTCACAGGCGGTGAAGCAGGTCTGCAGGTGTCTGTCTTTCTCTCCCTCTCTCTGTCTTCCCCTCCTCTCTCCATTTCTCTCTGTCCTATCCAACAACGATGACAACAATAATAACTACAATAATAAAACAACTAGGGCAACAAAAGGGAATAAATAAATAAACACATTGTTTTAAAAAATCAAATACTTGAAATCTATAAGTGAGTTAATCAATGTAAAAGTGAAAGCACTGAATAGAAATTCTAAGAGACCAATAAAAATAAGGGTAATGTGAATACTTAAAAAATGAGATATGAAAGAGAAGTAGTTGTAAAAAGAGACTAGAAAGACTGAATTGAAGACTATGGATGGGGGATAAGGGGTTAGATAGCAAAATTGTTATGCAAAGAGTCTCTCATTCCTGAAACTCCAAAGGTCCAAGTCAGTCCCCTGAACCACCATCAGTCAGCTTTTAGCAGTGCTCTGGTTAAAAAAAAACCTAATTAATTAATTAAATAAAATAAATGAAATGTCTAGGGTGCCAGGCAGTGGTGCACCCTATTAAGTGTATATAATACTAAGAGTAAGGACTCCCACAGTGAACTGTGTTTGAGCCCCTGCTTTCCACCTGCAGTAGGGATACTTCACAAGTGCTGAAGCAAGTTTGCAGGTGTCTATCTTTCCCTCTCTGTTATCTCTGTCCTATCAAATTAAAAAACAAAGCAAGACAAAACAGTATGCCAAAAGCAGTGGATTCATAGTGCCAGCACCAAGCCCCAGTGACTGGCAGAAAAAAAAAAGAAAAAAAAGTCTATTATTGGGGTCAGGTGGTGGCACACCTGGTTGTGTGCACATGTTACAATGTGCAAGGACCCAGGTTCAAGCCTCTGGTCCCCACCTGTAGGGGCAAGCTTCACAAATGATCAAGCAATGCTGCAGATGTCTCTCTGTCTCTTTCCCTCTCTATATCCCCCTTCCTCTTAATTTATGACTATCTATATCAAATAAATAAAGATGATAAAAAGTTTTAAAAATATTTTTAAAAAAAGACTATGGACAAATGACAGTTTAAGGGAATTACCACTCACCTCACTGACACGGTCCTGTATATTTCCCAACTTGAACTTGTTAGTACTAGAGGCTGGTTTTATGAACCTGGAATCTTGGAGACAAAATGATTTCAGAACTTAGCATGTGCTTTCAGGCTGTGAATCTTTTCAACCTTTCTGTTTTTCTCAGATACCCCATTTCATCCATCTCATGCCTTAGTTTGTTCTTCTGTCTTACATTAATTCATCACTTCTTTGCCCAAAGAGCTTTCAGTTTCTCCACTTAGTGATTAGGGCACGCTTAGTTTTAGAAATGCTTGCACAGTGCCTATAGAACTTTCCCTCCATAAAGTCAGAAACCTTATAGAAGTGTTATCAGTGCTGCATGTAAAACAAACAAACAAACCATGAGAGTTTAACAAGATAGTATAAGGAAAGAGAAATGAGATGGATTTGAGACAGTGTGCTTGTCTACTATATAGCTATCCATCTCTGTTTAAGAATTATTGTTAGAGAAGCCGGGTGGTGGTGCACCTGGTTGAGTGCACATGTTACAATGCACGAGGACCCAGGTTCAAACCCCCACCCCTCCTTACCTGCAGGGGGAAAGCCTTTCAAGCGGTGAAGTAGGGCTACAGGTGTCTCTCTCTCTCTCACTCTCCCCTCTCGATTTCTGGCTGTCTCTAGCCAATAAAATAAATAAATAAATAAATAAACAAACAAATAAAAAGAATTATTGATAGAAAGGGGTTAGGGTTGTAGCTCAGTGGTAGAATGCATGTTTCATATGGATGAGAAACTAGGTTCAACCTCAGCAACCCACATACCTGAAAATATTATGCTTACTATGTGCTAGACTTTGTTCTAACTATTTTATAAAAAAAAAACAAATTCAAGGGAGTCAGGCAATAATGCAGCGGGTTAAGCGCATGTTGTGCGAGGCTCAAGGACCAGCATAAGGATCCAGGTTGGAGCCTCGGGCTCCCCACTTGCAAGGGAGTCACTTCACAAGCAGTGAAGCAGGTCTGCAGGTGTCTATCTTTCTCTCCCCCTCTCTGTCTTCCCCTCCTCTCTCCATTTCTCTCTGTCCTATCCAACAACGACATCAATAACAACAATAATAACTACAATAAAATAACAAGGGCAACAAAAGGGAATAAATAAATATAAAAAAATAATAAAATAATAAAAAAACAAATTCATTTAATACACATAATAACCCAAGCAGGTACATAGTATATTTCTGTATTAGCAGTTACTGTCCTTTCAAAAGTTTATTCAAGGAAATCATTTATTGTTGTTATTACTTCCCGGTTGATATTTAACTCTGGGATGTGTTTGTTCTCATATTCCACCTCTTAACTTCCTTGAGATTAAATCATAAGTATTCAGAATTCACCAAGAAATTTTTGTGCTTCTTTCTAGTCCTGGTTGCTGGAACTAACAGCTGGCTTTGGAAACCAGACCTTTATCTTCCCTGATGTGGTTTTGTCCCCAATTCCTTCCAGAGCTGCTAGGACATGGTGGTGTGGAGTGAGTCTGGGCTAGTTAATTCTTACTATGATCAAGGTTTCTTGTGCTGCGCAGAGAATTATTTTTTTTCCATTATCTCTTTTTCCACAGTTGTTTTCTAAAGTCCTTTCTACACATAATCGATAAGACTATGCACTTTGGAATGAAACTTACTCAACTTGGTTATTGAATACATGTGAAATTGGTCTGTAAAATTATAACTACTGCAATTGGTTGTTGTAAGGATTAAATGAATACAAAAAATTTAGAATAGTATCTGACACAAGGCATCAAAAAACATTAAATATTACAGTTTTTATTATTATATTTGTTTTACTTTCAAAGTAAAGTTTAAAATTTGTTCCAAGTGTTACTATTATTATTATAGATTTATATTTATGATAGAGAGGTCAGAGTACCACTTAGTTCTGGAATATACAAATGCCAGGGATTGAACCTGGAACCTCAGGCATGCAAACCCAATACCATTAAGATATATTTACAGTCCTATTCAAATTGTTATGCTTATTTGTACTTCTTTATACCCTCCACAAATCTAGAACATTGTTGAATCTAAAACTGGCATAATGAGAAGTACTGCAGGAAAATGGAAATATGTAGATTTTGAAGCTAAGTTACCTAGATCTTGGTCTCAGAGTTACAATTTACTTTGTTATAAATTTCCCACCTGATGATTATGATAATGGTTATAATTCCCACACAATAGAATGTGTGTATTTATATTTGTAGTTTGTTACATATTTAGTAAATATGTATATTAAGTATCTATAATACAATAAGTATATATAGGTATATATTAAGTTCTATCAGAAATATATAATAAGTATATCATAATAAATAGATTTCATAATACAGTGAAGCTACATTTCTTTATAGCATGACATCAAAATACAGTCAATATGTAAATACAGTTAAACAGCTCAATTAATACAGCCTTTCGCTGAAGAAGATATTACTAGAGACCTCCAAATGAACAAGTTGGACTGAGAAAAGTTTTAAATGTAGTGTCACTGAAGCATTCTTGTTTAGACTACTAAGTTGACAATATAACCAAGTTCTCATCCCAATTATAGATACATCTTCAGATCAAGAGCTTATAATATAACTTTGTTTCACTATTGAAATATATCTGTTGCAAATAACTTAGTCTTCTGTTCTTTGAGCCTTATTAAGTTATATTGTCTATTAAGAAGTTTGCTACGAACTAGAATTTATTGTCAAGATAAATCCCAGGAATTAGAATTTAATAATTTTGGTTTTGTAATCCTTCTCCAAAATAATGTTTTCTGTAAGGTCTGTCTAGTAATAAGAATTCATATAACATATTATAAAATGAAGTTTTAATTGATTGAGATATAATTGTCTTAATTAAAGGGATTAAATTATTTTCTTGCAACCCATTACTAAATTGTATATTTAAAATTAAATTTCTAATGATTCTGGGAAAGAATATGTTTTGAAATGAAAACAGAAATATGCACTTACCTACTTTCTGATCAATTTTGTCATAAGTCAGGGAAATAATAGCTTTTGTTTATGGATTTTCTTACTTACTAGAAATTTAGATACCCATTATATGATCACAGTTTCCCATTTATTCTGCTCTATTTTGTCTTTAATTTTTTTCATCTAGTAGGAAAAATGCTAAAGAAGTGATAACTTCTTAGCCTTACATTAACTTTTATGTGTTATATTAAAAAAGTAATTAATACTCTTGAGATGATTGTTATTTGCTAATGATAATGATAGCATGTTCTATTTCCTCATCAGCCTACTTCTTAGCATTTGATGTCCAATAAATAGTTCAATGTCATGAAAAGTTTAGCAAGGGAAGCAAGAATAGCATTTTGGATTAAAGGACAATGATGACATCAGGAATTTGTTATAGCCTGAATTGTGTCACCCTAAATTTTATGTGACCAAGTCCAATCCCTAGTGTGACTATGCTTAGAGACAGAACCTTTAGGAGGTAACTAAGGTCAAATGAGAGCACAGAAGAGGGCCCTAATCTATGCAAACACAGTGGAAAGGTTACACTAGGATATGAGGTGAAGGCAATTATGCGCAAACTAGGAAGATCCCACTCACCAGAAACCAAGCCCTGACAAACCTTGATGTGGAATTCTAGCCTCCAGAACCATGAAAAATAAACTTTGCTTAAGCCATCCTGTCTGTGTTCTTCTGTTATGACAGCCTGAGATGAATAATACTGAAAAGGAAATGAAATAAAAATACACAGTCCTGTAAGATTCATATTCTAGATAAAGACAAGCTAGAAGATTAAGCAGACTTAGTTTGACATGTGCAATTTATCAGGAGGCTTTTGATATGTCACCCTGTAAACTGAAATATCCTCTAGGTAAGACAGAAACAATCTTTGGAATATTTCTGTAATATTTCCCAAGAAAGTTGCCATCTAACAGTTGCCAGTAATATTTTGACCTTCCATAGAGATACTAAATTGCCTTGGGGTGGACTATCTTTGTTACTGGAAGAATTATTTGCAGTGTTTTTAGTTACAATTGTATAACATAACAAAACCCAGTATCCCAATATCCTAGGGGAAATCTGTGTAATAGGGAAGTATTTTTGTTTGTCATAGAATCCCTAAAGGTGGGGGAGATAGTATAGTGGTTATGCAAAAAGACTTTCATGCCTGAGGCTCCAGGTTCAATCCCCTACAGGATTATTTCCTCTTCTGCAAGGAGGAAGCTGAAGAGAATATTATTCAGACATCTAGTATCTTTAAAAACATCTCTCAGAAACATCTCTCTTTAGGGGACTACACAGTGTTGTGGTTCTAGCTATTTATATAAGCATCAGTGAAGTAGCTTCAGATGGGCTATGAATCTAACCGTGTTTATATAAGCACTTTTCTTTCTTTTAATTACTCTCCAGTAGATCTATGTTGGGGACTTATCTGTACAACTCTAATGCTATGAGCTCCTTGTTTCTATACTGATTTACACATTAACATTTTATGTGACTATCAATCTAGGATAATATTATTAATATTATCCATCTATCCAAAGCAAAAAACCATGCATGTCCTTGTTTTTCAGGATGTTTCAAAGTTGATTGGGAGTGAAAATCAGGTATTAGAGGAAATTCTATGAAAAGAGGAGATCCAGGGACATGTGACTCAAGCAAGAGATGAAATAGGAGTGAGTGGCATTGTGAGACTAAATAACTATTTTCTCCTGTAGTCTCTGGAGTTTCTCACTCTGCTGTCTGATTTTATAAAACGGAAATATTGACAAGACCATAGGATAAGGGGTACAAGTTCACACAATTCCCACCATATGAACTCCTTTTTCCCCCCCTCTCCCTTGAAAGTGGTCCTATTCTTTATCCCTCTGGTTGCATGGGCCCAGGATCATTATGAAATGCAGAAGGAGGAAGGTTTGGCTTCTGTAATTGCTTCCATACTGAACATGGCTCAATCCATACTCCCAGCTTGTCTCTCTCTTTCCCCTAGTGGGGCAGGGCTCTGAGGAGGACACCCATCCCTCCACCTTTTAAAATTTATTTTGCATAGAGAGAGAAATTGAAAAGAAAGTGGAAGAGAAAGAGGGAAAGAGAGAGATCTGTAGCACTGCTTCACCACTGGTGAAGGTTCCCCTTTGCAGATAACGGGGTATTGAGCCTGGGCTCTTGGAAACTAATTTGTCTGCTTTACCAAGTGCACCATCACCTGGCTTCTGAAAGGGCTTACTAAGAGTTCAAAGAATGTGTGCACATGAGGGTTCACAAATAGGGGTCCAGGTGAGTCTTGTGAATGTTATCTGTAGGATGGCCCCTGCTAAACTTGCTGGAAGCAAGGATTCAGATATTTCTTGAAAGTTCTGCTGTTATCATAATGGATAATTCTATTGACTCCTTAGTAAAGATACAGATTTCTTGATGTTATCTAAAGTATGGTCTTGTGCAAGAAATTAAAAAAGAAAAAAAAAAGCAGTAAGACTTTTTGGGATGTGCTTTGTAGTACCCGTTGCTTCTGTTCTCCCTGGTCTAGGCTTTTGAGAGAGTCAACATATCAAAGACTCAGCCTACGTATTAAAAAGATTCAATCTGTGCTTTAAAAAGTTTGAGACATACAATCAATTTTCCCCTCTCATATTAATTAAAAAGTGGTTTATATGACTACAAATTGATAGGAGTGTACATAAACACCATTCCCACCACCAAAAGACAGTATCACATCCCACCCACTCACCCCCCACCCCCTTGCCACCTTGAGAAGCCAAATAAATGTCCACCTTTACCCTCACTCCAGGGTTTTCACTTTGGTGCTCTACTCCAGATTTAGTCAAATCCTGCTTTTAGTTTCCCTTTCTGTTCTTCTTTCTCAACTTCTGTTGATGAGTGGAATCATCCCATACTCATCTTTATTTTTCTGACTTAGCTCACTTAACATAATTCCTTCTAGCTCCATCCAAGATGGGTCACAGAAGGTGGGTTCATTGTTCTTGATAGCTGCATAGTACTCCATTGTGTATATATACCACAGCTTTCTCAGCCACTCATCTGTTGTTGAGCACCTGGGTTGCTTCCAGGTTTTAGCTATTATGAACTGTGCTGCTAAGAACATAGGTGTACACATAGCTTTTTGGTTGGGCATTATGGAATCCTTGGGGTATATCCCCAGGAGAGGAATTACTGGGTCATATGGAAGGTCCATTTCTAGCCTAGTGAGAGTTGTCCAGACTGCTCTCCAGAGAGGGTGGACCAATTTAAATTCCCACCAGCAGTGCAGAAGGGTTCCTCTGTCCCCACAGCCTCTCGAGCATTTGTTGCTGCTGTCCTTTTTGATGTATCCACAGGAGTCAGGTGATATCTCAATGTTGTCTATATTTGCATTTCTTTGACAATCAGAGACCTGGAGTAATTTTTCATGTGTTTGTTAGCCTTTTGGATCTCCTCTGGAGTGAATGTTTTGTTCATACCCTCTGCCCATTTATGGATGGGGTCATTTGGTTTTTTGGTGCTAAGTTTGCTGAGCTCTTTGTATATTTTGGTGATTAGTCTCTTGTCTGATGTATGACATGTGAAGATCTTCTCCCATTCTGTGAGATCTTCTCCCATTATTCTCTTCGTGTGATAGTTGCTTTGGCTGTGCAAAAGATTTTCAATTTGATGTAGTCCCATTGATTTATTTCTGCTTTAGTCTTCCTTGCAACTGGGTTTGTATCATCAAAGATGTCCTTGAGGTTTAGGAGGGAAAGTGTTCCAACAATGTTTCCCTCTAAGTATTTCATAGTTTCTGGTCTAACATCCAAGTCATTGATCCATTTGGAGTTGATTTTTGTTTCTGGTGAGATAAGGTGGTTCAGTATCATTCTTCTGTGTGTTTCAACCCAGCTTTCCCAGCACCATTTATTGAAGAGAGCCTCCTTCTCCATTTAATACTTTGGGCCCCCTTATCAAAGATTAGATGTCCATAGGTGTGGGGGTTTAATTCTGGAATTTCAGTTCTTTTCCACTGGTTTGTGTGCCTATTTTTGTTCCAGTACCAGGATGTTTTGATGATGATGGCATTATAATATAGTTTGAGATGTGGGAGTGTGATGCTTCCATTTCTGTTTCTTTTCCTCAAGATGGTTTTGGCAATTCTAGGTATTTCCTGGTTCCAGATAAATGACTGTAGTTTTTGTTTTATTCTCTTAAATAATCTTGGTGAAAGTCTGATGGGTATCGTGTTAAATTTGTGTATGGCTCTGGGGAGAATATTCATTTTGATGATATTTATTCTTCGAATCCATGAGCATGGGATGTCTTTCAATTTCGTAGTATCAGTTTCTATTTCCTTGAATAGTGACTGATAGTTTTCAGTATACAAGTTTTTCACTTCTTTGGTCAGCTTTATTCCTAGGTATTTTATTGATTTTGCTGCAACAGTGAATGGGAGTGATTTCTGGATGTCTTCTTCTTCAGATTTAGTGTTTGCGTAAGGAAATGCCATTGATTTTTGTAGATTCATTTTGTAGCCTGATACCTTGCTATATTGCCTAATAACTTCCAGTAGTTTTCTTTTGAATTCTCTAGGTTTTTCTATGTAAAGTATTATATCATCTGCAAATAGTGAGAGCTTAACTTCTTCTCTTCCAATCTGTATTCCTTTGATTTCTTTTTCTTGCCTGATTGCTATGGCAAGAACTTCCCATACTATGTTGAGGGGGAATGCTTTCATCTTCTCTCCATTGAGTATGGTGTTGGCTGTAGGTTTGCTATATATGGACTCCACTGTCTTGTGGAATTTCCCATCTATTCCCATTTTTTTGTAGAGTTTTGAGCATGAATGGGTGTTGGATTTTGTCAAAGGCTTTCTCTGCATCTATTGAAATAATCATGAAGTTTTTGTTTTTCTTTTGTTGATGTGGTGAATGACATTGATTGACTTACATATGCTGAGCCAGCCTTGCATTCCTGGGATTAATCCCACTTGGTCGTGATGAACAATCTTTTTTATATACTGCTCCACCTTGCATTCCTGATACTATAACCTATCTACATAATCATTGTTATGCCTGAAAAATCTCCACCCATTACATTCTGTTGATCTATCTTCTTTCTACCCTCAAGACCCTCCCTGTCTGCAGGGTATTATTAATCCTACCAGTTAAAACCCTCACCACAGTTGCTAAGGAAGTTCCTTCCTTTCCAGCCCCTTTTGCCTCTCTTTTCTTTTTTAAAATTTCTTTATTGGGGAATTAATGTTTTAAATTCAACAGTAAATACAATAGTTTGTACATGCATAACATTACCCAGTTTCCCATATAACAATTCAACCCCCACTAGGTCATCTGCCATCCTTCTTGGACCTGTTTAGTCCCCACCCACCACCCACCCAAGAGTCTTTTACTTTGGTGCACTATGCCAATTCCAGTTCAGGTTCTACTTGTGTTCTTTTTTTTTTTTTCTGATCTTGTTTTTCAACTACTGCCTGGGAGTGAGATCATCCCATATTCATACTTCTATTTCTAACTTATTTCACTTAACATGAATTTTACAAGGTCCATCCAAGATCAGCTGAAAACTGTGAAGTCACCATTTTTACAGCTGAGTAGTATTCCATTGTGTATATAGACCACAACTTGCTCAGCCACTCATCTGTTGTTGGACACTGGGGTTGCTTCCAGGTTTTGCCTATTACAAATTCTGCTACTATGAACATAGGTAGACACAAATTTTTTGGCTGGGAGTATTGGGTTCCATAGGATATATCCCCCGGAGAAGAATTGCAGAGTGATAGGGTAGGTCCATTTCTAGCCTTCTGAGAGTTCTCCAGACTGTTCTCCACAGAGGCTGGACCAACTGACATTCCCTCCAGCAGTGTCGGAGGGTTCCTTTGACCCCACACCCTCTCCAGCATTTGCTGCTGTTACCTTTTCTGATGTATGATATTCTCACATGAGTGAAGTGGTATCTCATTTTTGTCTTTATTTACATTTCTCTGACAGTCAGAGACTTGGAGAATTTTTTCATGTGTTTCTTGGCCTTTTGGATTTCTTCTGTGGTGAATATTCTGTCCATGTCCTCCCCCCATTTTTGGATGGGGTTATTTGTTGTCTTGTTATTGAGTTTAGGAAGCTCTTTATATATGTTGGTTATTAAACTCTTATCTGATATATGGCATGTAAAGATCTCCCATTCTGTGAGGGGTCTCTTGGTTTGGGTAGTGGTTTCTTTTGCTGTGAAGAAGCTTTTTAATTTGATGTAGTACCATAGGTTTATACTTGCCTTAGTCTTCTTTGTAATTGGATTTGTTTCATTGAAGATGTCTTTAAAATGTATGCAGAAAAGAGTTCTACCAATATCTTCCTCTATCTGAATGTTTGTGGTCTAACATCCAAGTCCTTGATCCACTTGGAATTTACTTTTGTATTTGGTGAAATACAGTGGTTCTGTTTCATTCTTCTGCATGTTTCAACCCATTGTTTCCAACACCATTTGTTGAAGAGACTCTCCTTTCCCCATTTGATAGTCTGGGCCCCTTTGTCAAAGATTAGATGTCCATAGGTGTGGGGGCTCACTTATGGCTCTCAGTTCTATTCCACTGGCCAGTGTGTTCTCCTCAAAAATGTGCTTGGGATCTTGATGGGAATAGCATTAAATTTGTAGATGGCTCTGAGTAGTATATTTATTTTGATGATGTTAATTCTTCCAACCCATGAACATGGAATATCTTTCCACTTCTTTGTGTCTTTTTCAATTTCCTTGAGTGGTGACTCATAATTTTCAGTATACAAATCTTTTACTTCTTTGGTTATGTTTACTCCTACATATTTTATTGTTTTTGTTGCTATAGTAAAAGGAGTTGATTTCTGGATTTCAATTTCTTCTTAGTGTTTGTGTAAAGGAATGACACTGACTTTTGAATGTTGATTTTGTAGCCTGACACCGTACTGTATTGCCTGATCATTTCCAAAAGCTTCTTGTTGAATTCCTAAGGTTTTTCTGTGGATACTATCATGTCATATGCAAATAGGGAGAGTTTGACTTCTTCTCTTCCAATCTGTATCCCTTTAATTCCTTGCTCCTGTCTCATTGCTATGGCAAGAACTTCCAACACTATGTTGAATAGTAATGTTGATAGTGGGCAGCCCTGTCTGGTACCTGATCTGAGGGGAAATGCTTCCAGTTTTTCACCATTGAGTATGATGTTGGCTGTAGGTTTGCTATATAGAGACTCCACTATCTTCAGGAATTTTCCATGTATTCCCATTTTTTGTAGTGTTTTGATTATAAAGGGATGTTGTATTTTGTCAAAGGCTTTCTCTGCATCTATTGATATGACCATGTGGTTTTTGGTCTTGCTTTTGTTGATGTGGTGGATCACATTGATTGATTTACGTATATTAAACCAACCTTGCATGCCTGGGATAAAGCCCACTTGGTCATGATGAACAATCTTTTTAATATACTGCTGTATCCGGTTGGCTAGAATTTTGCTTAATATTTTAGCATCTATGTTCATCAGAGATATTGGTCTGTAGTTTTCTTTTTTGGTTGTATCCATGTCTGCTTTTGGTATCAGAGTGATGTTGGCTTCATAGAATCTGGCAGGGAGTATTCCAGTGTCTTCAATCTTCTGGAAGACTTTTAAAAGTAGAGGTATTATTTCTTCTTTGAAGGTTTTGTAGAATTCATTTGTAAAACCATCTGGTCCAGGACTTCTATTTTTGGGAAGATTTTTGATAACTGTTTTAATTTCTTTAGCTGTGATGGGCCTGTTCATGTTATATAGTTCCTCTTTACTTAGTTTTGGAAGTTGGTAGGTATCTAGGAAATCATCCATTTCTTCCAGGTTCTCTAGCTTGGTGGCATATAGTTGTTCATAGAAGCCTCGTATGATATGTTGAATTTCTGCAGTGTCTGTTGTGATATCACCTCTTTCATTTATGATCTGATTTATTTGGGTCTTCTCCCTTTTTTGTTTTGTGAGTCTGTCTAAAGGTTTGTCAATTTTGTTCACTCTTTCAAAGAACCAACACTTACTTTTGTTGATCTTTTGTTTGGTTTTCTTATTCTTTTGTTTTTTTAATTTTTTTTTAATTTTTATTATTTTTTTGGTTTTCTTATTCTTAATGTTATTTATTTCTGACCTAACTTTAGTGATTTCTACACTTCTGGTTGTTTTAGAGTTCCTTTATTCTTCTTCTTCTAGGTCTTTAAGATGTGCAACCAGGCTGTTTATTTGTGCTTTTTCTTGTTTCCTAATATGTGCTTATATGGCTATGAACTTTCCTCTCACTACTGCCTTAGCTGTGTCCCAAATATTTTGATAGCTTGTATCTTCATTTTAATTGAACTTTTGAAACATTTTGACTTCTTCCTTTATTTCCTCTTTGACCCCGAAGTTGTTAAGAAGTGTACTGTTGAGCTTCCACATTCTGGGACTATTACTAATGTTTTGTTTATTGTTAAGTGTTAATTTAATTTCACTGTGGTCAGAGAAGATGCTTGGGATGATGTCAACACTCTTGAATTTGCTGTTGCTGTCTTTGTGGCCTAACATATAGCCTATCCTTGAGGATGACTCATGTGGAATTTGCTGTTTGCTGTCTTTGTGGCCTAACATATAGCCTATCCTTGAGGATGACTCATGTGGACTTGAGTAAAATGTGTATTCCAGTTTCTTGATATGAATGACTCTGAAAATGTCCAATAGTTCTGGTTTATCTATCTCCTCATTTAGCTCCCTCATTTCTTTAGTGACTTTCCACCTGGATGATCTGTCAAGTTGAGAGAGTGGGGTGTTGAAGTCCCCTCCTATGATTGTGTTGTTGTTAATATATTTCTATAGCTCTTTCAGTAGATGTTTGATGTATTTAGATGGCTTTTCATCGGGTGCATAGATGTTAGTAATTGGTAAGTCCTCTTGGTTGACTGATCCTTTGAGCATTAAGTAATGTGCATCTCTATCTTTTAAAATTTTATTTATTTTAAAGTCTTTCATTTCAGATATAAGAATAGTTGTTCCTGGCCTTTTTTGTGGCTCATTGACTTGTATGATAGTTTTCTATCCTTCCACTTTGATTCTGTGTTTGTCTTGTTGAGTTAGGTAGGTTTTCGTGTAGACAGCATATTGTTGGGTTGTGTTTTCTTATCTGTCATCCTACTCTGTGTCTTTTAATAGGTTAATTCTGGCCATTGACATTTATTGATATCAAATGCCATTCTTATAGATTTTTAGAGTGTTCTGATAGATGGCCTATTTATGGTGGTCTGACTGTTTATAGGAGAACTTTCAGATCTTCTTTCAGGGCAGGCTTAGTGATAGTTAATTCTTTCAGCTGTTGCTTGTCTGAGAAGGTTTTTATGCCTCCATCTAGTCTGAATGACAGTCTAGTAGGATAGATACAGTCATCTTGGTTGAAAACCTTTCTCACTGAGCACTCAGTAGATATCGATAGATATCTTGCCATTCTCTTCTGGCCTGTAGTGTTTGTGTGGAGAAGTCTGCTGCTAATCCTATGGGTTTTCCTCTGTAGGTGACTCTTTGTTTTTCTCTTGCAGCTTTCAGAATCCTTTCTTTATCTTTATTTCTTTCCATTCTAAATAGGATGTGTCTTGGTGTCTTTAAGTCTGGGTTAATTCTGTTTGGGACCCTCTGGGCTTCTTGAACCTTTATGTCTTTGATATTGTCTAGACTAGAGAAGTTCTCAGTTATAATGTCCTGAAGAATGCTTCCTTACCCTCCCTCTCTTCCTCTGGTAAGCCAGTAATGTGTATATATATATATATATATATATATATATATATATATATATATATCCACAAGGGCCATTTAAATCTGCCACATGGATTTGAAATAATTGCAGATATAATACCCTCTGTCAATGTGGTGCCATTACTGCTTGAGTTTTTCTCTCCCTCCCCTCATGCTCCCATTTTCTATGTGCAATACTAAGCCTTCAGATTGTGACGTTACTTTTTTCCCCAGAAATTCCAACTGTTATTTGACAAAATTCATTGAGTTATTTTATTGTACTATTTGCTTTCTGAGGAAGGACCCACTTTCCATGTCTAGGTCTCCAACACTCTTTCCTGAAAGTCCTTCCCTTCTTTCCTTTCCTTCATATTATTTATTCAGCAGAGCACTGCTCAACTCTACCCTGTGGTAGTGCTGTGAACTTGTGACCCTGGACTTTCAAACATAAAAATCTTTTTTTAAAAATTTATTTATTTATTTATTTATTTTTTATTTAAGAAAGGATTAATTAACAAAACCATAGGGTAGGAGGGGTACAACTCCACACAATTCCCACCGCCCAATCTCCATATCCCACCCCCTCCCCCGATAGCTTTCCCATTCTCTATCCCTCTGGGATCATGGACCCAGGGTCATTGAGGGTTGCAGAAGGTAGAAGGTCTGGCTTCTGTAATTGCTTCCTTGCTGAACATGAGCGTTGACTGGTCGGTCCATACTCCCAGTCTGCCTCTCTCTTTCCCTAGTAGGATGGGTCTCTGGGGAAGCTGAGCTCCAGGACACATTGGTGGTGTCTTCAATCCAGGGAAGTCTGGCCGGCATCCTGATGACACCTGGAACCTGGTGACTGAAAAGAGAGTTAACATACAAAGCCAAACAAATTGTTGAGCAATCATGGACCCAAAGCTTGGAAAAGTGGAGAGGTAGTATTAGGGAGGTACTCCCTGCAAACTCTAGTATACTTCTGCTTTCTTACTTTGGTGCCATACTCCAAACTCAGTCAATTTCTGCTTTGCGTTTCTACTTTTTTTTTTTTTACATGCATAACATTCCCCAGATTCCCATTTAGCAATACAACCCCCACTATTTAATTCATCATTTTTCATGGACCTGTATTCTCCCCATAAAAATCTTTTGCTTAAATATTATGATATCTCTCCAGCCCTCTTTTTTGGTGTGTGTGTGAGCCTTTCTAAGACATTGCCAATTTTGTTTACCCTTTTTTAAAACTAGCTCTTGATTTCAATGATCCTTCTGTTTTACTTTGACCTATTTTCATAATCACTCCAATTCTGCTGGCTATTCAGTTTTTTTGTTGTTCTTACCAGTTTCTTTACTTGAAGGGTTAAGTCATTTATTTAGATTTTTCTAGTTTTCTGATGTAAGTCTGCATTGTTTTGAAATTTCTTCTTCTTTATTTATTTTACAGGACAGAGCGTGAACACAGTTCCCCACTACCACAAATTATATAGTCGATTTTCCCATGTTTAAGGAAATTGCAGGGCTTAGCACATCCAGAGTGTAATGAATAAGCCTCGCCTTGAGAACACCACCTTCATGATCATGGTATCTCCCCTGCCAGGTAAGTATTGAACTCCTTCTTTTTACTGCTTTTACTGTGTCACAGAGATCCTGATAGCCAGGGTCTTTGTTATCATTTTTATAATAACCAAAACAGTGTGGTGTTCGAATAAAAGTGGCCTTTATATATTTAGTCAGTTGATTCATGACAAAGAAGTCAAGGACATAAATGGAGAAGATCTTTCTTCAATGAATGGTGTTGAGAGAACTGAATCTTCACATGCAAATGAAAGAAAAGTGGACTAGTCTCACTATGCATAAAAATGAATACAGAATGGAATAAAAAACATGGGTTCTTAGAAATATACAAAGTTCTTTCCCATGAGGAAGATAAGCATAATATATAGAGCACAAATGATTTTACTAGTTAGCAAGTTTTGATAAAGTGTCTGAAGTAAAGAAATAAAAAATATATAAATAAAGGATATATTATTTCATAGCTTTTACAATAAGGCATAAAAGTAAATTGTCAATATGGAAGGACAGATTTCAATATCCTTGACTGAATATTATATAATATCCTCGAATGAATATTATATAATAGAACAAGTAGTCTGGAGCTTTCTTAAGACCAAATAAAGTCAAATATGGAAAGGCAGTTATTTATAAGATATGTTATACCTAGGAGGGAAAAGATTGATGTGTAACACTTCAGTCACCCCACCTCTAATTAAAAAAGTTTCCTGGGTACACAATACTGGCAGGAACATATAAAAGAATTTTTAAAAATAACTCTAACTTTATATCTCTGAATGATTTTGTTTCTTAGGTCACTGTAATGGAAAAATAAATTGTTCTTCTCTGTGATTTTTTTTGACTTTAATGTAAATACATGTTCAAATATTTGTCTTTATTCCATACAGCAGAAATTCATTCTATCACAGCCAGAATATATAATATCGATCTAAAACTTTACTGAAATGTCAAGAAGTCTTGGAAAAGGGAAAAGTATCTTCTAATCTGTTACCACACCATAAAAGAATACATGTTAAAAATCATTGTAAAAGGTTTGATATTTACAGGATGATATTTTGTAGACAACTTGCATTCTAAAGTTCATAAATATTGAACATTCACTATGATAAACTATTTCAGATGGCCTATATAGTAATGTAAATTATGTGGCAAAGTTCTGATTTACTCAGCTCCTGAAAAGATGTGAAATATGCACAGAGAGTATGTTGTGCAGGGAATGTCCCTACTAACCTTTGTGTTTCAAATCAATGGCTCTCTTGTTGTAGTCAAGGCTACAGTGACGCATTATGAAACCAGGGAGTAATACAATCCCAGTCCTCAAGTTGTTGGAAAGAATAAGGACTTGCAGAACACAAATTAGTCTCTAGATGTTGTAGTGATGCTCCAGGTTATTTGTTTTCACAAATAACATTCAAGTCTCTGCAATTATTAACCCCCTCAAAAATTACTTTGCTGTTTAACAACCAAACTTTTATTTTAAATCTCTTAACAAATTAGTTACTCTTGTAAAAGAATATCTTCAAATGTTCTTATAAAGTTTGCTTTTAAGAGTGTAAGTGAAAATTAAGGCTTAAGACTTTAGGATACTACATATATATTCCTATAACAACTGCTTTTACTATAATATGATTTATTTAAAGGTATACCAAATGATTAAGAGACATAGAGTAATAACTGAATGACCTTTAAGCATGCTGTTTTTATTGACTAAGCACAAGAAGTACTTGAAATATTTCTAGAGGAATATTTGGTTTTGAACTAGTATATGTTCTTTTTAATTGGTTCATAGCTATCATCCTAAATCTACCTTTGTTAACATTGTTTGTATCACAAACCAAGTGGAAAGTTCCCATAAAAAAAAAAAAAGTACTCTGAGTTCTGTCAAAGGATCTTTTGCAAATGTTTTCCAGTTCACTCCTTTCCTCATCTTTTTTTTTTTTACACATATGTGCACACAACCATATACATTATCAAGAAAGTTATCTGTAGGAAATTATTTGATCTGGTTAAATTAGGGGCTGGAGGGAGGTGGAAGATGCTCAGGTGGGAAGAGAATCAAGCTGTATGAATCTGAGGAAAGAGGAAGGACAAATGAGCATTGTTCACAAGGTATGGAAACAAATTAGCTAATGAACTAACAAATTTGCAGTTTCTACCCAAGGGAAAGGTCTTTGGCTACTAACACATGAGCAGGCTGAAGAGCTTCTGGGGACACAGATGTGAGTAAGAACTCCAAAGATGATCAAAATTTGCCAGTAAACAATGTAATCTGTGCATATGATTAATTAGTCTTGATTGATGAGGTGGGTGTCTGCCATTGTGGTAAATAGAAAATGCTTTATGATGGAAAAGATTCCTTTTGGCCACAAGAATTTTAAATAAAATAGCTCTAGAATAGAAGGTTTTATGGGGTTTAGAACAATTTTCTTTTAATGTTGCAGAAGGTAGCAGTTGTGTAGGCACACATTTTATTGATAAAATAGGTTCAGAGGAATGTGTTGTTAGGTTATTTTTCCCTTATGTAAATGTTATAGAATGTAATTATGCAAAACTAGATCATCTAGGGTAGTAGACAACTTGGCTATATGGTACAAATTATTGGGACCATTGTGGTATATGTGGTTTGGTGATGACCTTAATGTCATGAATTTACATCTTACTATAACATATGTACCTCTCTTCCCCCCCCATCTCTCTCTCTCTCTCTCTCTCTCTCTCTATATATATATATATATATATATATAATTTGATAGGACAGAAAGAAATTGAGACAGTGAGGACGGAAGGGCTAAATAGAGAATGAGAGAGACACACACCTGCAGTACTCCCTCAATGCTTTGTACACTTCCCCACTATAGGTGGTGATTGGGGACTTGATTCTAGGTCCTTATGTGTGATAGTATGTGCACTCTACCAGATTTGCCACTGTCTGGCTTCTGTAGTTACTATTTTTATTTGTATCACATCCACATTACTTTATAAGATGATAAAAATTTATTTTAAGGGAGTTGGGCGGTAGCGCAGCAGGTTAAGCGCAGGTGGTGCTAAGCGCAAGGACCAGCGGAAGGATCCCGGTTTGAGCCCCCGGCTCCCCACCTGCAGGGGAGTCACTTCACAGGCGGTGAAGCAGGTCTGCAGGTGTCTGTCTTTCTCTCCCCCTCTCTGTCTTCCCCTCCTCTCTCCATTTCTCTCTGTCCTATCCAACAACAATGACATCAATAATAACTACAACAACAAAACAACAAGGGCAACAAAAGGAATAAATAAATAAATAAAAATTTTTAAAAAATTTAAAAAAAATTTATTTTAACGGGGGGGCAGAGGAGACAACACCTGTTGTGAACTCCAGAATGAAGAAGCTTACAACCTGGGATTCTCTGGAAAGAGTAGGATATCTGGGTCATCTGTGAAAGGGTGAATGGGGGGAGGGGCAGTCAAGGGTGATAAACAGAGGCCAAAATGACAAAAAAAGGAAAATCTTTGGCTTGACTATTTCTGAACTCACCCTTACCTCCCAACCCAGAACCAGCCCCCAGGGGCTGGCCAGCTGCTCCTAGCAGGCTTCCTGTGGAACTATTTTCTTTACCAAGATTGCTGGCTCAGCAGGGGTGTCATTCCAAGCCTTTTCCTTTTCTTTTTGAAAGGGGATGGAGTTCTTTTCTTCCCTGTAGGCTATGGGAGCCTGAGGGCTTTTAAACTATAAGTAGGCTTCTTATTTTAATCCCTCATTCCTGACGAAGAGATAAAGCAAGACAAGGGAAAGATAACACAGCAGTTATGTAAAGAGACTCTCACACCCCAAGGATCTAAAGCTCCAGGCTCAATTCAGCTTCTCTGCCAAGCCAGGCAGCATTGCTGGGCCCTGTGAGTTTCTAAACAAGTCCCATTTATAGTCTGTAGGTTCTGAGGCAACTATTCACTATGTTCTCATCAGGAGAACAACATGGAAAGCCTTCCACCACCTAGGCCCACTGCTAGGCCACCGAGGTGTAGCTCTTCTCCTGAGTTTCCTGGTCAGTTCTCTGTCCCCCAATGTCAGCACAGGGCCTGCCCCCTGATGCTCCAGCCTGTGAGGGCAGTAGCAATGGAGACTCACAGTTGCATGTGGTGAGGCTCAGGGGAGTCCTCTACTCCCTTCAGCCATGTTTTCATTGGTAAAACAGACTGGATGTGGTGCCTCAGCAGGTAAATTGCCGGGCTGTTACCAGCCACTTAATCTTTCCCTAAGCAACTCTCTGTCCATGAGCCACAGGTATTTGTACTCACCGGTTATTTGGTGGGTTCCTGAAGTCTTCCTAATCCTGCCTTGTTGAGGTACCAGATTATCTCCTTTGGTATTCCTAGTTGACTCAGGAGAGAATGGGAGAGAAACGCAGCTGCTCCGTATCCCTGCCTCCATAAGTTAACCTGGATACTTCTTATAATTGGTTGTCTTTGATTCATTTAAGAAGGGGACCAGGTTGTATGAAGCCAATCTGGAGTGGCCCAAGCTGCAGACTGACTGTTAGGATTTTTTACTCTATTTTTAATATTATTATATACATGTGTTCCTTTTCCCTCTTCTTCAGGTAGACCAAAATTAACTGTTGTTACTATTTTCATTGATAGGTGACTGGGTGTCCTACCCACTGTGGGAAAAACTTGTTTCTCTCCCTCTTCCCTCCCCCCTCCTTTTTATATCCTCCTACCTAACTAAGAAAAAAAATCAGGAGTCAGGCTGGTAGCACAGTGGGTTAAGTGCAGGTGGCATGAAATGCAAGGACGGGTGCAAGGATCCCAGTTCAAGCCCCCGGCTCCCCACCTGCAGGAGAGTCACTTCACAGGATGTGAAGCAGGTCTGCTCGTGTCTTTCTTTCCCCTTCTCTGTCTCCCCTTCCTCTCTCCATTTTTCTCTGTCCTATCCAACAACAATGACATCAATAACAAAATAATAACTACAACAATAAAACAAGGCAAAAAAAAGGGAATGAATAAATAAATATTTTTTAAAAATCTTTACCCCCACACCTATGGACATCTAATCTTTGATAAGGGGGCCCAAAGTATTAAATGGAGGAAGGAAGCTCTCTTTAATAAATGGTGCTGGGAAAACTGGGTTGGAACACTCAAAAGAGTGAAACTGAACCACTTTATCCTGTTGCTTGCGGCGGCGGCAGGACGCAGAAAAAGGAGGTTTGTAGCAGAAAGGGAACACAATCCTTTATTTGCGCTGGCACCTTTAGAGGTGGGTGAGAGCCAGCAGTTTGGGTCATGTGGAGGTAGCAAAAATGGCTGCCTCGTGCAGCAACCTTCCCTGTGTCTAATCACTGAAGTGAAAGGTGGGCAAGAGAGCGAGGGGCAGAAAAAGGGCTTTTACGGGAATAACTCATGAGAATGAGAAGGGGGAGGAGTAACCATAGCACTCCAGGGTAGGATAATAACTCTCACAGAAATGGGAAGGGGGAGGAGTAACCAAAGCACTCCAACTATGGCAGGGAATTGACAATGCCCTGAGAGCACAACATGGCAGAACAGGCGCTCTGAGAATGTCCCAACTCTTGCAGGAACTAGCAATAGCTTGAGGGGACAACATGGCAGATGTGACTGCATCTGCACAATTTCCCAGCATCATCCCACCAGAAACAAAAGTCAGCTCCAAGTGGATCAAGGACCTGGATATTAGACCAGAAACTATAAAATACTTAGAAGAAAACATTGCTGGAATATTTTCCCACCTAAACCTCAAGAACATCTTCTATGATACAAACCCAATTGCAAGGAAGACTAAAGCAGAAACAAATCAATGGGACTACATCAAATTGAAAAGCTTCTGCACAGCCAAAGAAACTATCACACAAACAAAGAGACCCCTCACAGAATGGGGGAAGATCTTCACATGCTATACATCAGACAATAAACTAATAATCAATGTATACAAACAGCTCAGCAAACTTAGCACCAAAAAAGCAAATGACCCCATTCTAAAATGGGCAGAGGATATGAACAAAACATTCACTACAGAAGAGATCCATAAGGCTAACAAACACATGAAAAATTGCTCCAGGTCACTGATTGTCAGAGAAATGCAAATAAAGACACACTGTGATACCACCTCACCCCTGTAAGAATGGCATACATCAAAAAGGACAGCAGCAACAAATGCTGGAGAGGCTGTGGGGACAGAGGAATCCTTTTGCACTGCTGGTGGGAATGTAAATTGTTTCAGCCTCTCTGGAGAGCAGTCTGGAGAACTCTCACAAGGCTAGAAAGAGACCTTCCATATGACCCAGTAATTCCTCTCCTGGGGATATACCCGAAGGACTCCATAACACCCAACCAAAAAGAAATGTGTACACTTATGTTCATAGCAGCACAATTTGTAATAGCTAAAACCTGGAAGCAATCCAGATGCCCAACAACAGAAGAAAGGCTGAGAAAGTTGTGGTATATATACATGATGGAATACCACTCAGCTATTAAGAATAATGAACTCACCTTCTCTTACCCATCTTAGATGGAGCTAGAAGGAATTATGTTAAGTGAGCTAAGTCAGAAAGATAAAGATGAGTATGGGATGATCCCACTCATCAACAGAAGTTGAGAAAGACTAACAGAAATGGAAACTCAAAGCAGGATTTGACTATATTTGGAGTAGGGCACCAAAGTAGAAAAATACTGGGTTGAGGGTGAGTGTGGATGTTCGACTTCACGGGGCAGGGGGTAAGGGGATTGAATGGGACACAGTCTTTTGGTGGTGGGAATGGTCTTTATGTACATCCTTATTAATTTGTAGTCATATAAACCACTATCTAATTAATATGAAAGGGCAAAATTGATTGAATATCTCAAACTGACTGACTCTTTTTAATACATAGGCTGATTCATTGATTTGTTGACTCTCTTAAAAGCTTAGACCAGGGAGAACAGAAGCAACCAGTGGAACAGCTATATACAAATAATGTCAAAGGACATAAATTATGGTGATGTAGTGTATGATACAGCAAGTCCTAACAAAGGGGTATTTTAAAGTTAACCCAATTGCCAAATAATGTGATTAGAGCAATAACTGCTATCTTCTTGAATCCAAAGTCAGTAGGAACCTCCCACTTCCTCTATAGATCCTATATTTCCCCTAGTTCTGGAACTTCTAGGATAAAGTTCACTTTCCTGCATGCTTCTCTCAATTCATACCAAATGATATTGCATCTGCCGATCCCAACCTAATTAGCGCAAGGAGTACCACCTTAACATGCTTCACTTCAGACTGTGTCCAGAGATGTCAGGCATGGGATGTCAGCCCTTCAGTCTCATTACTCCCGTGAGACATTTGCTTTTATAGTATTCTCTAATTCCATTCCAGGTGGTTCACTTCCTAACAAAGTCGAAAACCTAGATATAGATCATGTCCTGTGAGAGAGAGCATATGCACATATGTATCCATAAATTAGGGCAAAATATATACCTGAAAGTAAAAGTACACAATAGTCTGCAGTGAATCAGTGTAAAGTTCATAAAGAAATAGTGTCTACTTAGACTTAGATACCCTCCTCACATACTTCCTATTACAGTTCTCTCACTCACTCCAAAGCTAACCTTATCAAAGCAAGGGCTGAAAAAGATGAATAAGGGCAACAAAGTGGCATACTTTAACAGTGACTTTTCAGTCACTATCAGGCCACCCCATCAGCTGGGCCCC